>NC_037684.1:67433586-67493538 GCF_003255815.1 Theropithecus gelada
CCCTCTGGACTAGCTATTAATAATAACTCAGGCTGGGTGCAGTGGCTCATGCCTGTAATCCCAGCACTTTGGGAGGCCGAGGCAGGCGGATCACATGAGGCCAGGCGTTCGAGACCAGCATGGCCAACATGGTGAAACCTTGTCTCTACTAAAAACACAAACATTAGGCCGGGCACAGTGGTTCACGCCTGTAATCCTAGCACTCTGGGAGGCCGAGGCAGCCGGATCACCTGAGGCCAGGAGTTTGAGACCAGCCTGGCCAACGTGGCGAAACCCCCATCTCTACTAAAACTACAAAAATCAGCTGGGTGTGGTGGCACATGCCTGTAATCCCAGCTACTCAGGGGGCTGAGGCAGGAGAATCGCTTGAACCCGGGAGGCGGAGGTAGCAGTGAGCCGAAACCGCACCACTGCACTCCAGCCTGGGCGACAAGTGAGACTCTGCCTCAAAGAAAAAAAAAATACAACCATTAGCCAGGCATAGTGGCAAGCACCTATAATCCTAGCTACTCAGGAGGCTGAGGTAGGAGAATTGCTTGAACCTGGGAGACAGAGGTTTCAGTGAGCCAAAATTGCACCACTGCACTCCAGCCTGGGCAACAGAGCAAGACTCCATCTCAAAAATAATAATAATAATCATAATCATAAATCAAATAGACAATTTAAAAACTATATACATATATGTGTGTATATATACATAAGTATATACACGTAGACAACTTTTGGGACACAGGCATTATCACATCACTACACAGATCCATAATTTATACCGTACCTATTTTGTGGCTGGGAATAAAAGTCGGCAAAAAGAAAAGGAAAATACAATGATGTTGAGGAGCTAAATACAGTCTGTGGATAAACGGACAGAGGCACAGGTTTAAATGTGATTGTGGCATTATAGAATGCTTAGGGGTTCAAAATGAAGGCACTATCACCGCGAAGTAGAACCAGCGAGTAGACACTCCTTGTGTAAACTAAGCATTAAACAAGCTCTTCCAACAGTTTTGGGAAAGGTCTCCCAGATGGGAAAACTGGACACTCCCTGAAAACAAGAATCATGAGGAAAGTGTGTTTGTTATCAGTCTAATCGGGAGCTTACAAGATACAGATACAGATACAGATATTCTCTACCTGGGAGAACAAAAGCTCTTCTTTTTTTTTTTTTTTTTTTTTTTTTTTTTGGAGTCTTGCTCTGTCGCCTCGACTGGAGAACAGTGGCCGGATCTCAGCTCACTGCTGCAAGCTCCGCCTCCCGGGTTCAAGCCATTCTCCTGCCTCAGCCTCCCGAGTAGCTGGGACTACAGGCGCCCGCCACCACGCCCCGCTAATTTTTTTATATTTTTAGTAGAGACGGGGTTTCACCGTGTTCGCCAGGATGGTCTCGGTCTCCTGACCTCGTGATCCGCCCGCCTTGGCCTCCCGCAGTGCTGGGATTACAGGCCTGAGCCACCGCGCCCGGCCCAAAAGCTCTTGTTCTTATTCCAAGCACCATAATGCATGTCTAGGGGCATCCCAGGCAAGATGTTACTGGCTTCCACCCGAGAGTACAGCCTCCTGGAAAGAGTGGTTTATGGAGAGGAGGAGATCTGTGTTCCAGTTGTGTATTTACAGCTTCTCTTTCATGTGACTAGGGATACATGGTGTGAGGACTCAGATAGTAAATATGTAAAGTGTGTTTGCTTATTTTAAATAAGTAGGAGGCTGCACCTGATGGGATGTTACCCCTGGTGCAAGAAAAACTTCAGCTGAATTAAATTTAAAAGAGTTTAATTGAGCAGAGAATGATTCGTGAATTGGGCAGCCTCCTGAGCCAGAATAGGCTCCGAGACTCCCACACAGCCACACGGTGGAAGAAGATTTACGGACAGAAAAAGGACAGTGATACACAGAAAATGGAAGTGAGGTACAAAAACAGCAGGATTGGTTATAACTCGGCATTTGCCTCATTTGGACATGGTTTGAGCAGTTGGCCACATCTGATTGGCCAAAACTTGGTGACTGGCACAAGTGCGGGCTACGCTCTGTTTACGCTTCCACTTGTTATAGTTCACGACGTACAGAAAAACCTTTAGGCAGAACTTAAAATATGTAAGGAGACAGCTTGAGGCTACACTTGATTTAACACTCCTTTAGCTAAGTCTATAGAGCTCGTGAATGTTAGGGCTGATTAGATTCTATGTGAAAACTGGCCAAGTGTCTGTTTTGTATCCTGTTGGCCCAGGAGTTAGACAGACAGCTTGCTCATTTGCTCAGGCAGTGGGGTTCCCCGGTGGGATTTGAGTTACGTTGATAGGAGGAAGCATTCTGAACAGCTCAGATTAAAGTGCAGCCTCCATGGCATTCATCTCAAATTAAATCCCCACCCTAGAACAGACCAGAACTGCAGCCTGACCACGGTTGTGAAACTTGAGATGTGATATTGAGGTCTGTAGCTCAGATTCAAAAGGGAATTTATGACAGCTACTCTGAGGCCAGCTCTTCTCACTTTGGAAAAGGTAAAAAAATTGCCATGGAATCTCAAAGCATGCATGTGAGTATTCTTAAGAGATTAGAACAAATCTTTGTAAAGGTGAATGTCTACAAGAAAGCATGTAAGTCCGAATATGAGTTAGCATCCTATCCTAAAATTTTCATGTCACTGATGTTCAACATGATGCAAAGCACCGCAAACTATGCAGATGACACACTGGATTTATGGAATTGTATTTCTACCCATCAGAGTCCCAGCAGGAAACAAAATTCAATGCAGACGGTTTAAATGAAAATAAATACATAAAAAGACCACTTTCAGAGGGGTAGGCTCGGTACAGGGGACAAATAACGGATGAGGAGGTATCCAGAGACCAGCAACAGTGGGAAGCTGTCACTTCCCCCAGGGCTGGAGCAACATAGGGAGAAAAAGGTGTTCATGGACTCTCAGGACTTGGGCCCATGGAGGAGGAAGAGCCATCCTGTGAGAGCAACAGTCACGGAGAAAGGCCAAAGATAAAATACCAAAGCTGGGAAGCAGAGAGGGAGATGAGCCTGATCTCTCTCCTTCCCTTTCCAATCTCCTGCCAATAGTCCCACTGGCTGAAGCCAACCAGAAACCATCTGGAAAGAGAGCCTGGGGTGATAGAGGACACAGGGCAGAGTGCAGAAGGATAGAAAATGGATCCACTGGGGGTTTGGAGGAGGAACTGGCCGATGAAAAATCACAACACAGGGCTGCTATCTGATACGAAGTTCTGCTTTAAAAAAGAAAAGCTCAGTCATCTCTAACGTGTGGGTTTGGGACAAATTATTCCAGCAGGAATATGCTAGGAAAGATCAGTCGGTAGGAAATCGCAGCTCAGAAGGAGGTCCACGTGAGGCCCCTAGTCTGACCCTGCAGAAGCATGGGCTGGCGTGGTGCGAGTGGAGGAGGTGCTACAAAGGGTTCGTGGCCAGGCTTCTGACATCACACGGGACCTATCTGCTACAGCTAACGTGTCGTTATTTCCACGCTGGTCCACTGCCCTGCTTGGCAGAGTCATAAAGGATTCTCCTGGCATGCATCTATGCCTGGCTCACTGCCCTTGGTACTAGGGTTGAGGAAAGCTACTGAGAGTAGGGGTTACTTTCAGTAGGTTGGTAACACTTGACTTTCCTTCTCATGCCAGAAAGCTCTTACAATAGGTCATGTCCCTCACAGGGTCACACCAGTTTGTCTATTTTGTCAGAACCTAAGGAGAAGGCAAAGCTCATTTTACTTGCACAGAGTGGACCTTAGTCTCCCTAGAAAAGTTCCCAGCATTTGTAGAGGCCACTAAGGGTGTAATTCTCCATCCTTCGTTTGTCTCCCCAAAGCACAGCAATGTGCTACTCTTGAGAGATTAGGATCCTTTAAAGGTATTTTTCTCTGCCTCCAAATTTGTGGATATAAAGCCATTTCTATCACTTTAATATCTCTTTCTGTCCACATTTCCATTGTCATGTCTACCGTGAATTGTTACAGTAGCTTTGTCACTGGTCTTGGCATCTCTGGTGTGCCCTCCACCTCTTTTTCCATGCTGCAACTTGAGAGATCATTCCAAAATGGCAAGTTTCACTGGGTCAGGGCTTTGCTTAAAACCCTTCAATCGCTCTTCATTGCCCTCAGGAAGTGTACAAAATTCTTATAAATGTTTTACCATCTAGGCTACTACCTACCCTTATTCTCATCATTCTCCAGCATCAGCTCTCCACCCAACAAACACACACACACATCCCACACACACACTCAACCACTACACTCAATCCCATTGATCTCCAGGTTTAGGTTCTACTGATCATCCCACACTCTTCTTTAGGATATGTGGCCTCTTGCATTTTCTGATTTGGGCACACCATTATGGAGAGACCCATTTCATACCTCTGAGTTTTCTTTAAAAGATCTTGGAAGAAAACTGCCGAAATGTTTGCTACAAATGAAGTGTGTGATCTTCTCATTAGTTTCTTTCTTTTAATCATCCTAAAAGGAGTCTCGTAAGTCATCCTTAGGATTCACTTAGAGATGCATAATAATGAAGCCAGTCTCCCAATTTAGCAACCCTCCTGGGATTTCTCCATCTCTTACTGAAGGGCACAGATGCTATGCCTGAGATCAGATACCAAAGTAGAGGCCTGGAAACTAGGGCTGTCTTGATGATTACTTCAAAGTGGGATGGGGAAGGCCAGGGTAAAGTGATGTGTTCACGGAGACTTAAGTACTACCAGAAAAAGGAAGTCAGAATGTTGAGACACTGGGTTTATACTGACATTTTATTTGACTACTATTGAATATGTAATCAGAAAGTAAAAGTTCTCCATTAAATAAAGCCAGTCATTAGTTTAAAGGAAAAACTATTTGGGAACCTCAACAAATTTGTAATTATTAGTGTTATTATTATTTTTGAGACAGGGTCTCACTCCATCATCCAGGCGGGAGTGCAGTGATGAGATCTCAGCTCACTGCAACCTCAGCCTCCCGGATTCAAGTGATTCTCATGCCTCAGCCTCCCCACTATCTGGGATTACAGGCACATGCCACCATACCTGGCTAACTTTTGTATTTTTAGCAAAGACAGGGTTTCACCATGTTGGCCAGGCTGGTCTCAAACCCCTGACCTCAAATGATCTGCCCTCTTCACCTCCCAAAGTGCTGGTGTTATAGGCATGAGCCACCATGCCAGGCCAAATTTGTAATTATTTTTTAAAAGACAAATACAAAATCTTTTGGGGAAAAATTCTGTTCTAGGTGCTGGGAATAGAGAAGTAAACAGAAGGAGACAGTGTCTGTGTTATGACACAGGACTGGGAGAAAATAAATACATGAAAAAAAATTACACAATGTCCAGTCTGTTCATGGTAAGAGCCTAGATGGAAAATAAAGCAGAAGTAAAATGGCATTGTGTGAGGGGGCAGGGTGCCTGTATAAAAGGGATGATCAAGAAAAGCCTTTTTGCAAAAATGAAGCTTGCGCAGAGGCCTGACTGAAGTGAAGAAGGAAGCCGTGAAATATTTAGTAAAAGAGCACACTAGGAAAAGAAAGAGCAAGTACCAAGATCCTGACATGTTCAAGGAACATCAAGGAGGTCTGGGTGGCCACAGTGCCATGAGCAGAAATGTAGAACACAAGATTAGAGAAGAAGCCAGAGTGGAGATCCCACAGGCCTTGGGGACCCTGGTAAGGGCGTTGACTGCTACTGGGTCAAGGGATGCCACTGGAGGATGGAGAGCAGGGAGAATGATGTTTTCAAAGGATTGCTCTGGCTTCTGTGTGTGGAAAATGGACTGTCTGTCGGAAGAAGAAAGGAGAGTACCAGCAAGGACATCAGTAAGGAAGATACTGCAATTGTCCTGCAAGACATTAATTTAGGTTTTACCAGGATGCCAATGACATAGAATATGAGGAATGGTTCAATTCAGAATGTATTTTGAAGGTAGGTTGTTGGTAGGATGTTCTGTTGAATTGCATGAGAGCATGAGAGAAAGAAATGAGTGAAAAATAATCCAAGATATGGAACACAACAGGATTCACAGAATTGGAGTGAGAATTGAGAATAGACTTTGGAGCTTTTAAGTCTCAGAAGGCTGTTAGATATAAGTATAGAAATGTTGACTGGGCAGTTGTATATTCAAATCTGGAGTTTGAGGAAGAGACTAGGATTAGAGATTTTCATTCAGGTGAATTTAGGCTATGTACAAAATGAAAATCGGCTGGGCGCAGTGGCTCACACGTGTAATTCCAGCACTTTGGGAGGCCGAGACAGGTGGATCATGAGGTCAGGAGATCGAGACCATTCTGGCTAACATGGTAAAACCCTGTCTCTACCAAAAATACAAAAAATTAGCCGGGTGTGGTGGCGAGCACCTGTAGTCCCAGCTACTCGGGAGGCTGAGGCAGGAGAATGGCGTGAACCCGGGAGGCGGAGCTTGCATTGAGCTGAGATGACACCACTGCACTCCAGCCTGGGTGACAGAGCGAGACTCCATCTCAAAACAAAACAAAACAAAAACAAACAAACAAACAAACAAAAAAAAAAACAAAAAAAAAGCATGGGTTTTAATTTCTAAAATATTTAGGGTATTTTCTTTAAGAGAATAGAGAAGGTCCAAAGTGTTAGATTGAGAAGAAGAAGAGAATACAGCAGAAGAGACTGAGAATGAATGTCAAGAAAGGGAGTAGAAAAGATATGGCCATGGGGAACTCTGGAAGCCATGTGGGGGAAAAAAAATGTTTCATGGAGGAGAGAGTCAAGAAGGATGGTTTGAGCTGGCCATGGTGGCTCATGCCTATAACCTCAGCATTTTGGGAAGCAGAGGTAGGAGTATCACTTGAGCCCAGGAGTTTGAGACCTGCCTGGGTAACATAGGGAGACCCTGTCTCTACAAAAAATAAAAATAAATGAACCAGGCATGGTGGCATGCACCTGTGATCTCAGCTACTTGGAAGGCTGAGCTGGGAGAATCTCTTAAGCCTGGGAGGTTAGGCTGCAGTAAGCATGATCACACCACTGCATTCCAGCCTGGGCAACAGAGCAAGATCCTGACTCAAAAAAAAAGAAAGAAAGAAAGAAAGTAAGGGAAGGGAAGGGAATGGAAAGGAAGGGAGAAAGAGAGAAATAAAGAGAGAGAGAAAGAAATAAAGAGAGAGAAAAAAGAAAAAGGAAGGAAGAGAAAGAAAGAAAGAAAGAAAGAAAGAAAGAAAGAAAGAAAGAAAGAGAAAGAGAAAGAAGGAAAGAAAGAAAGAGAAAGGAAGGAAGGAAGGAAGGAAGGAAGGAAGGAAAGAAGGAAGAAAGGAAGGAAGGAAGGAAGGAAGGAAGGAAGGAAGGAAGGGAGGGAAAATGGTTTTATCATCATCCCCATGAGGATGGTTATTATTTTAAAAATAGCAAGTGTTGGCACAGATGTGAAGAAGTTGGAATCTTTGTGCACTGCTGGTGGGAATGTAAAATGGTGCAGTCAGTATAGAAAACAGCAAAAAGCTTCCTCAGAAAATTAAAAATAGAATTACCATATGATCCAGAAAATAAACTTTTGGGTATATTCCCCCAAAAAATTGAAAGCAGGGACTTGAACAGATATTTGCACATCTATGCTCATATCAGCATTGTTCTTAATAGTCCAAAGTTGGAAGCAACCCAAGGGTCCATCAAGAGATGAATGGCTAAACAAAATGGGATGTATACATATGTTATGAGATAGAAAAAACCCAAGTGCTCTTCCTAATCTCTTACACAGTCTCTTGACATAATACTCTGACATGGGATGTGTGGGGGTTTGTTTCCAACACACCAAGCAATTCTCCAGTGCATACCAGCTGAGTGTCCTCTAATTCAATTCAATTCTGACACTATCTACCTGGTGATAGTGTCAGGTTTCACAGGTTGATGGCCCATTTCCACAAGACTTCTCACCATTTCAGGTGCCAGTCTGAAGTAGTACATTGTCACTTCTTGTAGGTTGATGCTTCTGATCTATAAATCAGGGGTTCCCACAACCCCCTCCTCTGATTTCTGTAATGTGCTGGAGCGGCTCACAACTCAGGGAAACACTTCACTTATGTTTACCGATTTGTTAAAAGGACACAGATGAACAGCCAGATGGAAGACATGTGGAGAGCAAGGGATATGGGAAGGGGTGCAGAGTTTTAATGCCGTCTCTGGGCGCTACCCCTAGAAACCTCCATGTGTTCAGCTATCTGGAAGCTTCCTAAACCCTGTCCCTTTGGGTTTTTATGGAAGTTTCATTACATAGGCATGACTGATTACATCATGGGTCATTGATGTTTAATTTAATCTTCAGCCCCTCTCCCTTTCCTGCATGTATGTGTGTGGGGGGGTTGGGGGAGGTGAAACACTAAAAGTTCCAGCCCTCTAATCATACCTTGGTCTTTCAAGTGACCAGCCTGAAGCCGTATAGGGGCCCCCAGCCACCGGTTATCTCTTGAACACACTAAAGACAATCTTATCACACACTCCAGAGATTACCAGGGTTTTAGGAGCTGTATGCCAGGAAACAGAGAAGAAAATCAAATATACATTTCCCAATATCACAAATTAAATGGAATATTGTTTAATTTTAAAAAGAAAGGAAATTCTGACACATTCTACAATATGCATGAATCTTGAAGACATTATGCTAAATGAAATTAACCAGTCCAAAAGGACAGATACTGCAAGGTTCCACTTACAGGAGGTACCTACAGTAGTCAAATTCATGGGGACTGTACTAATTTGTTAGGGCTGCCATGATAAAATAGCACAAAGTGGGTGGTTTCAACAGCAAAAAGTTATTTTCTCATGTGCTAGAGGCTGGAAGTCCAAGATCAAGGTGTCAGCAGGTTTGGTTTCTTCTGAGGCCTCCCTCCTTGGCTTGCAGATGGGCAAGCCCTTTCCTGTTGTGTCCTGACTGATCTTTTCCTCTGTGCATGAGCATCCTTGGTGTCTCTTCCTCTTCTTATAGGGACACCAGTACTACTGGATTAGGACCCCACCCTAAAAGCCTCATTTTAACTTAATCACCTCCTCTAAAGGCTTTTTATTTCAAAATACAGTTATAGTCTGAAATGCTGGGAGTTGAGACTTCAACATAAGCACTTAAGAGAGTAGACAATTCAGCCTAGAGCAAAAAGTTGAATGGTGGTATCCAGGTGCTGGGAGAAGGGAGAATGAGGAGTTATTATTTAATGGCTACAGAGTTTGTTTGAGAAGATGAAAAAAGTTCAACAGATGGATGGTACTTATAGTTGCACCACAGTGCGAATGCACTTAATACCTCTGAACTGTACACTTAAAATGGCTAAAAGTGTAAATTTCATGTTATGTATATTTTTACATTTTCAATTAAAACAAGGTGGTTCTTTCAACAAATGTGCTGGCACAATTGAATATCAATAATAAAAATATACTTAGATTCTTATCTCATACCATACACAAAAATCAACTCAAATGGATTATAGTCCTAAATGTAAGAGCTAAAGCCCTAAAAACAAAACATAGGAGGAAATCTAATGACTTGGGGTGAAGCAAAATTTTCTTAAATACAACATCGAAAGAACAATCCATAATTTCGGTTCTTGAAAAGACACTGTTTAGAATTTTTTAAAATACAGAATAATGAAAATATATTTGCAAAATACATATCTGAAAAGGACTTGTATCCAGAATGTAAAGAACTCCTATAACTCAATAATAAGAAGGCAAACAACCCAATTAAAAATGGGCAAGAGAATTAAATATATATTTCATCAAACAAGATAAATGAATAATAAACACATAAAAAAGATGCTTGATATAAGTAGTTCTTAGGGTAAGGCAGCTAAGAGTACAGTGGAGATACAATTATTATACACCTCCTAGAATAGCAAAGGCAAAAGGATTGATCATATCAGATGTCAGAAATGCTGTGAAGAAACTGAAATCCTAATTCAATGCTGGTGGGAATGTATAATGGAAGAATCACTTGGAAAACAGTTTGGTAGTTTCTTCAAAGTTAAATATAAATTTAACAACGGACCCATCAATTTCACTCCTAACTATCCACCCCAAAAAAATGAAAAGGTAGGTCCACACAAAAACTTGTAGGAGTATGTTCATAGCAGCATTATTTATAAGAGCTTTGGAAACAATACAAATGTTCATCAGCTGGTGAAAGGAAAAACAAAATGTGACATATTTACATACTGAAATACAATTTGATACTAAAAAGGAACAAACTACTGATACAGGTTACAACATGGTTGAACCTCAAAAGCATGATGGTAAGTGAAAAAAGTCAGATACAAAAGGCCCCCTATTGAAAGACTCCATTTATATGAAATATCCAGAAAAAGAACATCTATATAGACTGAAAATCAGCAGTTTCCTGGGCCAAGGTGGGAGTAGGGATTAGCTACAGATGGCCATGGGGAATTTTTTTAAGGGATAAAAATGTTCTACATCTGACTTATGGTGATGGTTACACACTCTATGAATTAACTAAAAATCATTGACTTGTACTCTTAAAACAGGTATTTTTATGGTAGGTAAATTATACCTCAATAAAGCTGTTAAAATTTATTTTTGAAGGACAGAATACTGTGTATTAAATGCTACTGTGAGACAAAATAGGAAGGGGGCTGAGAAGAGGATGTGAAGGTTATTAGTGTTTCTTTTGACATTAATAAATGAATTTTTCTTCTTGATAAACACAAGTTCACTGTATTAGTCCGTTGTTGCATTGCTAAAAGAACTACCTGAGCTTGGGTAATTTATAAAGAAAAGAGGTGTGATTGGTTCGTGTTTCCACAGGCTGGACATGAGGCATGGTTGGGGAAGCCTCAGGAAACTGACAATCATGGCAGAAGGCGAGGGGAAGCAGGCACGTCTTACATGGCTGGAACAGGAGGAAGAGGGTGAAGGGGGAGGAGCTACACACTTTTAACCAGATCACATGAGAACTCACTATCATGAGAACAGCAAGGGAGAATTCCATCCCTGTGATTCAATCACCTCCCACGAGGCCCTTTCTCCAACACTGGTGATTACAACTTGACATGAAATTTGGGCAGAGACACAAATCCAAACCATATCCTTCACATCTGAACACTTAGAAAGTACAGATCAAATTACAATAGAAGCCCCCATAATGCAAAGACAAACCCTGCTAACATTTTGGCCAAGGCACTTTCAAACTTTCGTAACATTTTGGCTGACACATTTTCAACTTTTGTACGTTGGAAATTTATTTTATTGATTCATAATAAATGTACATATTTTCAGGGGCATATGTGATATTTAATACATTCATATAATTCGTAAAGATCAAGTCAGTGTATTTGGAATATCTACCACCTTAAATATTTGTCTTTTCTTTATGCTATTAGGTTGGTGCAAAAGTAATTGCTATTTTTGCCACCATTAAACTAACGGAAAAAACAGAAATTATTCATTTCTAACTGTGTTTAAACATATAATAGATTATTGTAAACTATAGTCATCCTATTGATCTAACATTAGGTCTTATTTCTTCTATCAAACTGTATATTTGCACCCATTAATCAATCTCTCTTCATCCCCTCTTCCCTCAACCTTTCCCAGCCTCTGGTAACCACCAATCTACTCTCTGTTTTCTCTGCCACTTTTTTAGCTTCCACGTATGAGTAAGAACATGCAATATTTGTCTTTCTGTGCCTGGCTTATTTCACATAACATAATGACCTCCAGTTCCATCAGTGTTGTTGCAAATGACAGTTTCCTTCTCCTTCTCTTCTGCTTCTCCTACTCCTCCTCCTCCTCCTCCTCTTCCTCCTCCTCCTCCCCCTCCTCCTCCTCTTCCTTCTTTTTTTTTTTTTTCTGAGATAGAGCCTTGCTCTGTTGCCCAGGCTGGAGTGCAGTGGCGTGATCTCTGCTCACTGAAACCTCCGCCTCCCAGGTTCAAGTGATTCTCCTGCCTCAGCCTCCTGAGTAGCTGGGACTATAGGTGGATGCCACCACACCTGGCTAATTTTTTGTATTTTTAGTAGAGACGGGGTTTCACTGTGTTAGCCAGGATGGTCTCCTTCTTCTTTATGGCAAAAAAAGTTCCATCATGTATATATACATTTTCCTTATCCATTCATCCATTCGTGAGCACTTAAATTGAGTCCATATTTTGGCAATTGCAAATAGTGCTACAATAAACTTGGGACTGCGGATATCTTCCTGATATACTGATTTACTTTCTTTTGGATGTATATCTAGTAGGCACATTGCTGGATCATACGGTAGTTCTAGTTTTAATTTTTTGAGGACCCTCCATATTGTTTTCCACAGTGGCTATACTAATTTACATCCCCACCAACAGTATACAAGGGTTCCACTTTCTCCACATCCTCACCAGCATCTGTTATTGCCTGAATTTTTGATAAAAGCCATTTTAACTGGGGTGAGAGGATATCTCATTGTGGTCTTAATTTTCATTTCCTGTTGATTAGTGGTGTTGAGCTTTTTTTTCAAATATCTGTTGGACATCTGTATGTCTTCTTCTGAGAAATGACTATTTAGATCTTTTGCCCATTAAAAAAATATTATTTTGTTTGTTTATTTGTTTGTTTACTGAGTTTGAGCTCCTTATATATTCTGGTTATTAATTATATTGTCAAACTTTTATATAAAAGGAGCATAGAGGCTAATTATATATATTTATATATTTGTTGTATATGTTTATCATATCATAAAGGACATATATGTTTATTACATATACTATATATGCTTACATAAAAGGAGAATAGAGGCTAACTATATATATACATATGTGTATATCTGTTATAAATGTTTATTATATATGCTATAAAGTGGCCTCTGGTAGTATGTAAAAGGCCTGGGAACAGGAACACTTTGGGAAAAGCCCCAGTTGTCAAACTGTCTGCCAAGAATTGGCAACAATAAGTAAACGATGGAAATTATTAGTTTCTTTCTCTTTATTTCCAAAGCATTTGTCAGTTTTCCCAACGCCATTTGTTAAATAACCTACCTTTTACCTACTAATCCGAAATGCCAGCTTCATCATGAAACACAGTCTCATATGCTCTGGATCTGTTACTTGGCTTTGTACTTTGTAACCTTCCTTGATTTTTATTCACATATTGTAAACATTACTCATTATCAACAAATGCATATTTCTTTTTTTTTTTTTTTTTTTTGAGACAGAGTCTTGCTCTGTCACCCAGGCTGGAGTGCAGTGGTACAATCTCAGCTCACTGCAACCTCTGCCTCCTGGTTTCAAGCAATCCTCCTGCCTCAGCCTGCTGAGTAGCTGGGACTACAGGAGCATGCCACCACGCCTGGCTAATTTTTGTATTTTTAGTCAAGACGGGGTTTCACCATGTTGGCCAGGCTGGTCTCGAACTCCTGACCTCATGATCCACCTGCCTTGGCCTCCCAAAGTGCTGGGATTACAGGTATGAGTCACCGTGCCCAGCCAACAAATGTATGTATCTGTAACATTGATCTTAATAATTCACTGTCAGCAAGTGCATGCATAATCATATCATTGAGGCGTACTTTTTGTGGCAGTTTACTTTAAAATTCTTCAATACAACCAGTGTGATATGTGTGAGAACAAACCAATATGAACCCACATCTTGGGCTTGGCCAGTTCGCATAAGAGATGTCCTGATATGAAACAACATCTTCAGGTTGGCTAAATTGGGTAAGGAATGTTAGAATAAGTTTTGATTGGGCCGGGCGCGGTGGCTCACGCCTATAATCCCAGCACTTTGGGAGGCCGAGGCGGGTGGGTCACGAGGTCAGGAGATTGAGACCATCCTGGCTAACACGGTGAAACCCCGTGTCTACTAAAAATACAAAAAAATTAGCCAGGTGTGGTGGTGGGCACCTATATTCCCAGCTACTTGGGAGGCTGAGGCAGGAGAATGGCATGAACCTGGGAGGTGGAGCTTGCAGTGAGCCAAGATCATGCCAATACACTCCAGCCTGGGCGGCAGAGCGAGACTCTGTCTCAAAAAAAAAAAAAAAAAAAAAAAAAGAATAAATTTTGATTTTGATTGAAGTAGACTTGATCAGTAGTATTGAAGGTTTGACCGGGTAGGAATGGTTAATAGGACCCATTGCCCTCTGTGAATATAATATAAAACAGTTAGTTTCAACAGTTTATACTTCCACTATGGAAGATCCTACTGCCTTGAATTCTACTCTAAGGACAGCCTTAATAACATAATTGCATTGTAAGCCTTTCAGACAAAGTGCTGGTAGGGGTAGTTAAGGGTGTGAAAAAAGCAAACAATCAAAGAGAGATTGTGACTGTGCATCTTCTTACAATCTCTGTACATTAGTTGGAATTTGATATAACACTTGGTTTTATTACTATGTCACCACTTAGGGAGACTGTAAGGACTGGATCTCTGCTCCCTGCTTTTCACTACTAGAGGCTACCAAATTCACACACCCCCACCCACTCCCCCACACACACACCCCACAGGATCATCAAACAACCAAATTGGTCTCGAGTTGGTTTACCACAGTCCACATACAGTTATAGAGTTGGGTAACTCTATAACCATGACCTGAATGCCAACTGATTAAAGCCAGCGTGCTGCTGGTGCCTCCAATGCCAGAGCCGTGTGTTAGTACAAGAGCTGGGCACCACTCCCTCCTAAAACCGCAGAGCAATGCAGAGCAAGTCTGTCTCCCTCTAGCTCACAAACACCAGAGGAAGATCCCTGCTCTCCATTCCTCTCTAGCTAGAGCTAGAGTCCAGCATTTCTGTCCACTGACCTTTAAAGCCTAAAGGAATGGACAAGGGCAGAGCCTCCGTAACTACCACTCCTACTGAAGCAGCTGTGTCCCCAGATGTTGTGAAGTGCTCTAAAAGAAGGTGGTCATATACAAACATTGAGTTATTCTAGGTAGCTCTTGGTGGCCTCCAATAGTTTCGGGTAGTTGACAAGTAGCTAATCTTACACAATCTTGCCCACCAGGGTCTAATGAAAGAGAATCTCCAACCAAAATCTCATAGGAGGTGTTTATTAGACAAAAACAATTATTACCAGGAGAGCACACAAGCAATTCTTATAACCTGTTGGGTTAGCTCAGTGAAGTCCTGCTCTCTGGTGACCTTGAACAAAAGGCTCACTTGAGGCAGACACAACAATCTGGATGCAGAATTCTGTTAACTTTGTAGCTGGCATCAGGGAACCAGAGTCCTCCAAAATTATGTCTGTTCATGGAACTTTTCAGATGCATGCATTAAAAAGGTACACATAAAATTCTTGCCAGATATTATATGCTATTTATGAAAAGTTGGGAAGACTTTCTAAAATATTTTAGCCAATTCATATTTTTGGAGCACCATGATTTCACCAATGAAGATTCATTTCTAGCACTTGTGATGCTAACTAGTATTGATCAAAGATATTAATCAGAAACAAAGACAACTGAAGCCTTCCGATAGTCCTCTCTAGTGGGTGGGCTTTCTAATTACAATGCTAGCTTACCACTCCTGAGGTGTGAATTCTTGAGTAAAGCAACTAAGCACAACTATGTTAACATCAAGCACACACATAACTAACATTACTTATGCTGAAGTACTCTTATTTTACAAATCTGAGATGCAAAGGTTTTAAGATACACTTTTTTTTTTTTTTTTTTTTTGAGGCGGAGTCTTCACTCTGTCGCCCAGGCTGGAGTGCAGTGGCACCATCTCGGCTCACTGCAAGCTCCGCCTCCCGGGTTTGCACCATTCTCCTGCCTCAGCCTCCCGAGTAGCTGGGACTACAGGCGCCTGCCACCACGCCTGGCTAATTTTTTGTATTTAAGATATACCCAGGTATCAGAAATGTTAAAATGTGAAACAAAATTGTGTGTCTTAGAATTGAGGATATACCTAAAATGAAATTATAAACATCGTAACAGTGAGCCTGTGTTAGTCTGTACTGAGGCATGTTTATATGTTGTTTTCCTTAAGGATATAAGTCTTTTCTATGTTTGGCTTCTACCTTCAAGTAAAATCCAGCTTCCTGTTCCCACTTTTCTTATCCTTAAACAAATTTCTCTCTGTAGGGATCAATGTCATCTGGCCTATTTTGATGACTTTGAAAGTAAGATGCAGTGTTTCTCAAAGTATGAGCTACAAAACGCCCTGCATCAGAATCAGTTTGGTTGCTTGTTAAAAACATGGATATCCTGACTCCACTTGGAGCAACTGAATTAGAATTCCTAGAGGTGGTGCCAGAAATTTGCATTTTACCAGCCCCTCCAGGTAATTCCAATGCATACCAAGGTTTAAGAACAACTGTCCTAAGAGAAAAACACAGCAATAAAATGCCCTTTTACATAAAAAGAGAAGAAATATTACATATTGGTCACTAATTTAGAGCATGTAACCCACCTTGCAGGACAGGGATGATAAAGTGAGGCAGAGACCAGTTAGATGTTCACCAAACCCATTTTCTTCTTCTGGCAACAAGCCAAATTCCATTCCCAGCCTTCCTGGCAATGGTAGGAGGATATGCTATTGAGTACTAGCCACTGAAATGTGGGTAGAAAGGATATTGGCCACTTCCAGTGTTGGATTCTCCGTCTCCTTCAGTATCCTGCAGACATCTATCCTCTTTGTTCTTCAGCCCTCAGAAAACAGAAAGCGTGGCAGCTTCTTAGTTTATGGTATAAATGAAGATGAAATAGAGTAGCTGAGAAGAGAAAAGTCCTATTTGCCAAGAACTTCACCATGTGAAAAGCAAAAAGAAGATACTTTCAAAGGGGATACACCATTTGGGGCATATTTGGGGTCTTAGTCTGTTCAGGTTTCTATAACGAAATACCTTAGATGCGATAATTTGTAAACAACAAAAATGTATTACTCACAGTTCTGGAGGCTGGAAAGTCCAAGAGCAAAGTGCCAGCAGATTCGATGTCAGTAAGGGCTTGTTCCTCTTACATGGTGCCTTCTATGTGTCTTCACATGGCAGGAGGAACAAATGAACTCCCTCAGGCCTCTTTTATAAGGGAACTACTCCCATTCATGAAGTCTCTCCCCTTGACCTAATCACCTCTTGAAGTTCCTACCTCTTAATACCAACACACTAGAGATTAAATTTCAACTTATAAATTTTGAAGGATGCAAACATTCAGACCACGGGCACTTAATCATATCACTCTCTAGTCTGCCAATGGATGCATCTGTCCCCACTTATGTTCCACTCAGGAAATGTACTTGCTCAAGCGACGTTCACAATAAATCAAACCAGGAAAATTATTTATCAGGCGGACAGCATGCCAGAGAAGGGAAGTCTTATTGCAGAAAAACTGACAGTGACCTTTGAAATCCTTACGCAGTTTGTCCAAAGAAACTCCAGAGTGTCCTAAAGAACGGAGTAAGTTAAGAGAGATAAAGAAGATAAAAATTCAGAAGGAATATAATACCTCAAGATAAATGAAAATTTTGGGAAAGATTCTCAAGAGAATTATAGGTGCACTCTCTTTAGCAGAGGGACGGCTGTTGTTCACCTGCTAGACACAGGTGTGTGCTGGTTAATTATACTTAGTTCCTAGATGGACTGATACTGCATTGGTTGCCATATCTGACTGGTAGATGCCAATGACACAATGAAACAACAGTTGTTAAGCATTTTGAATATCCCTCCTGGATGTGGGGAGAGGGTGTGCAGAGGCAGTGGAAATGCTGAAAGGAGCACGATGAGAATGTTCAGGTAGCGTTAAAGGCCTTTATGAAGGCATGATTCTAGAAAGTCATCTTGTTTAGTGATGGTGCTATTCCTGACCTTGTCAGCCTATATACTCACCCTCTTTCAACCCCCATGCTGGGGGAATCCAATATCTAGTTTCACGCTATGAAATGCATGTAGGGTGGTGAACTAAGAGGGTTATAGTATAAAGATTTCTTGGTGTTTGAAATATGCAGCCATTTAAATCATCAAGTGAAGCCAGATAGCTTAATGGTGATTATTCTTTGCAATTCCTAGAAAGTAGCCTCTGGTGGTATGTAAAAGGCCTGGGAACAGGGACTTTTTAAGAAAAGCCCCAGTTGTCAAACTCTCTGCCAAGAATTAGCAGCAATAAGTAAAAGATGGAAATTAGTAGTTTTTTTCCTCTTTATTTCCATATCATTTGTCAGTGTTCCCAACACCATTTGTTAAATAATCTACCCTGTACCTACTAATCTGAAATGCCACCTTCATCATGAAACACATTCTCATATGTTCTTGGATCTATTACTGGGCTTTGTAGTTTATTCCTCCTTATTTTCTGTGAAGTACAGAGTTTGAAACATATCTTTTAAATCAAACTAATTAATTACACAATTTAGATTTTTAACCATTTATATTTTGCCTATTGCTCTGTCAAAGACTTAAAGAGGTATAATATGTTTCCTGCCACGATTCTAATTCTGTCAATTTCTCCATGAATATAAACTATTTTGTTATTATATATTTTGGTGCAAAATTATTCTCCAGATAAAAGTTTGTGTCAGTTATATATTAGCTGCAAATTATAACTTTCATCAAAACAAAATGAAGCCTCTGGTTTAAAAAATCATAGAGAAAGTATGTTTTGGTTTCTGCCTCTTCTCGAAATCGTTCCAAAGCAACAAAGAGAAACTGAAACCTAAATTCCATCTTTGGTGAAACCAGTAGACATCTACAGCCCACATCACAGTAAGTGGAGAAGGAAGGTCAATGGATGAATATTAAATGACTCAGCAATAAGAGAAAGGCCAACCTTACTTATAGTGGAGGGGGAAACAAATCATTATGCTTGGTCAAGTCCTGGAAAGCTTCAGGAATTGGATACACCAAATACCAAAGTCAGAGGTATGGTAGAGCTGATAACCAGGGGGTTATTTGAAAGTCTGTACAAAAAGCAGTCATGTCCAATATTCTCTGCTCTGCCTACCACTATCCTGCATAGCCAGGCAGTTACTGCCAATATAAAGCAAGAGACAAATACTTTAAAACATGGAACCAGAGAGCCTGTAAACTGAGCCACATTAAACATCAAGAGGCACCAGGGCGAGACGTAGAATTGAAAATAGAAGAGTTAAGTAAAAGTCTGCATAATGAATGAAATGAACATCTACCAGATTCAGAATTCTGCATGGTAGGGTAGAGGAACTAAACCTTCTACACACACCCAAAGAAAAGACCTAACTACACTGATATTTGGATTCCCAAAGGAAAAATCAGCTGGCTGCTTATTTGCCATATAATGAAGTCAACCACTTCCATCTATGTAACTTTCCATTCTTAGTGCCTTACCCTTAAATATGAGTTGACTTATATAAGCTGAGAATCACCACATCTCTAAAGAAAGCTTCTGGTATTAAAAAAAAAAAATCAAAGAAAAAAAAAAGAGAGAAGAAAGAAAATCAGCAGTAGTAGAAACAATGCAGGAAACAAGGTAAACTTTAAAGAAATTGTAATTAATATTCTCAGAGATAATAAAACAATGCATCTGTATAACAAGTATAGGATGCTCTTTACAAAATGGGGAGAAATTAGAGATCAAAAACAACTTTTGGAAATTAAAAACATGATAACTATAATTTAAAGCTCAATAGACTTTGGAAAACAAAGTTTAAGGATCTGTAAGAAATTAGAACAAATGATAAAGAAATAGAGAAGAGGGAGGAATTCTAGCTTTAGAAAGCAAAAAATTAAGGAAATGTAGGAGAAAATATATCAGGGGACTAATGAAAATTAACCTTCTTATAACTTAAAGATAAGAGATTCTAGTTAAAAGCATTTCCCAGGTGCCTCGTACAATGCATGTTAAAATGCTCACATCAATTCACACAATAGCAAAATTTCAGAACCAAGAGATAAAGACAGGAGTCTGTGATTGTTAATTTCATGTGTCAGCTTAACTGGGCTAAGGGCTGCCCAGATAGCTGGTAAAACATTTCTTGGTATGCCTGTAAGGGTGTTTCTGGAGAAGATTAACATTGCAATCAGTAGACTGAATAAAAAAGATCCACTCTCACCAGTGTAGGCAGGTACTATTCAGTATGTTGACGGTCTGATGGAACAAAAAGGTGGAGGAAAGGTAAACTCTTTCTTCTAGAGTGGGATGTCCATCTTCTCTTGCCATAGGACACTAAAGTTCCTGGTATTCAGTTCTGTCCAAATTATATAACTGGCTTTCTTGGCTCTCCAGCTTGCATATGGCACATTGTGGGACTTCTTGGCCCTTATAATCGAGTGAGTCAATTCCCATAATAAACTTCCTTTTATTCATATCTATCTAGATATCCTATGGTTCTGTTTCCCTGAAGTGCCCTGACTAATATAAATCCAAAAACATACAAGGTGGGTTGAGAAATGGGTCACATACAAAGGATCAGGAGTCAGAATAGCACTGGACTTCAGAAGAGAGGAACTAGAAAGAAATGGGGCAGAGACTTCAAAAATCTGAGAGAAGTATTTTCTAACCTAGAATACCAGACTGGCAAAGTTTTCAATTAAGTGTTTGGTAGAAATGCAAAAGCCTAAAGAAAGCAATAACTACCGCACATCTTTTTCTTTTTCTTTTTCCTTCCAGAAGGCAACTGAAGGATGTGCTTGGACCTAATTTTGGTAGTAATCCAAGAAAAAGAAAGAGAGGACTCGGAAAATTGGGGGAGGGAATAAAGGGAGGTGACAAAGCTAAGTCCCAGGCTGACAGTCTGGCAGCAGGCCTAGAAAGCAGTTCGTTTACATGGGAGCAGAAGGGTAGAGACTCTAGTGGTGATGTCTCCTGAAAAAGGCTTGAAATAAAAGAATATATGCCAGATTTAAACACATGGAACTTATATTGAGACATATCTCACAGAGCTTTTGGTATTTATGGAAAATCTTAGCCACAAGTTCAAAAAAGGAAAAGAAACTAAGCAAATACAAATAATGAAGCAAGCATTGACTCCGGGCAAATATAGATAAGAACATAAATATTCATAATATATAACTGGTTAAGCAGTTAGCACCATTCACATAGTGATGGTAATAAAAATATTGGTGACTGATTCTGTTGGTTACTTTGCCAGTTCCTACGCCCCTTTCTTCCTATCAAAATATTGGTTTTGTTCAGGCAGCAATGTGTCTATCTGAAAATCTGTGCAATGCTAGATTATCTTGCAGTTTGAGACAGCCATGTGACTCAGTGCCTGCTGAGACATGTGCTAAGGGTTTCTGGGGAAGTTTTCATTTTCCTTTCTCCTTGTACCTCTTCTCTTCTTTTTTCCTTCCTGCACATGGATACAATGCCAGAGGTGCAACAGCTGTCTTATGATCATAAGAAAACACACATGTATACACACACACATGGCAAAAATGGGAAACAGAAAAACATAAAGATCTTGTGTCTCTGATGATAACACAAAGCAACTACATCAGCCCTTGACTGCCTGAAAGCTACTATTCAGACTGCTTTCTGTTATTTGCAATCAAGCTCATTCCTAACTAATACAACACTGGATGTGGACATAACTCCAAATTGTGATATAACTACATCAGAAGAATGACAGCAGTATAAAGTGGATATAAAATAAAAACATAAACAAAAACCCAATTATTTGCTCGCATTGTAAGAAGCCAGAGCTGTTGATCAAGAGATATCAGCTTATGTTCATCAATTTTAACATGGAGCTACATATAAGAAACAGCTAAAAGATGTGAACAAAGTTGTTTCTAGGGTATTAAAGAGGGTGAGGTGCAGGGAACTGATATATTTGTTGTGTCTTTGTCTCAGTCTTCTCAGGCTACTATAACAAAATATCATACACTGAGTGACTAAAACAATAGGCATTAATATTTTCACAGTTCTGGAGGCTGCGAAGTCCAATATCATGGTGCCAATGTATTCAATGTCTCGTGGGGGCGCTCTTTCTGGTTCGCAGGTGGCCACCTTCTTGCTGTAGCCTCACATGACAGAGAGAGGGTGCTAATCTCTTGCTCTTCTTATAAGGGTATTAATACCATCATAGGGGCCATACACGCATGACTTCATCTAAACCTAATTACCTCCTAAAAGTCCCACTTCCACATACAATCACACTAGTAAGTTAGAGCTTCAACATATGAATTTGGTGGACAAAGATTGCTATGCATTGAACAAATATTCAGTCCTTAGTTGCAGTTCTACTGCTTTTTATCTGTAAGGTTTTGTGGGGTTTATTTTGTTTTTGTTTTTTTTTTAGATGGAGTCTCACTCTGTCGCCCAGGCTGGAGTGCTTTGGTGCGATCTCTGCTTCCTGCACCCTCTGTCTCCCAGGTTCAAGCTATTCCTCTGCCTCAGCCTCCTGAGTAGCTAGGATTACAGACACCTGCCACCACCCCTGGCTAATTTTTGTATTTTTAGTAGAGATGGGGTTTTACCATGTTGACCAGGCTGGTCTCAAACTCCTGACTTCAGGTGATCCACCTGCTTCAGTTTCCTAAAGTACTGAGATTACAGGTGTGAGCCACCACACCCAGCTGGATTTAGTATTTTGAAAGACATACTCTGTTGCCGTTCTACTGCTTTTATCTGTAAGTTTTCTTTAAAAATGCATTTTGAAAAGGATTTCCTTAAGCTGCATTTCCTTAATTGTCAGAATCAGGATTGAAACATTAATCCAGTTTTTATATGTAAAACAGCACATACAATTTTCTTGTCTTTTTTATTTCCTGTTTTTTTTCTTCTATCTTTGGTTTTCTTCTGTTTTATGACTCACATTTTTTTTTTTTTACAATTTCTTTTTGAGATTTTACTTTGTCAACTTGTTTTTTCTTTGATTCACGTAAGACACTTTGTTCCATGTATTGTACTAGAAAATAGGTTTACAGAAAGGTACCTAATCCTTGCCCTCCAGGCATTTGAGGTTACCAGGAAGTCCTTACAGTCTAAGGCAAGTGATAGAGCAAAGGTATACCCATATGAAGGAGGAAGCCCTAGGAAAGTTACAGTTTTTCAAAAACCTGGGCTGGCTTTTCAGGGAAGACTTCCTGGTGGAGGTGACTGTTGAGCTCAATCTTAACACATAATGTTGATTACTTAGTCCAAACAATGGAGAGAGGTCTTTTCTAGGCATAGGGAACAGAATGTATAAAGAAAAGAAAGCAAGAGAATGTCTTGGTTTTTAGGTAATTACAAATAGTTTAGTGTTGCAGAAATTTGGCAGGTGGTATTAGGTTGGTGGAAACATAATTGCGGTTTTTGCCATTAAAAGTAATGGTAGCAGATCATTTCAGCAGGTCACAGAGGGCTTTGAAAGTCGCTTTCCAGAGGGGTGCTACTGAAGAATCTTAAGTAGGGTGCAAATGGAACAGTGGTGAAGGTAGGAATGAGAATGGAATGCAGCAGGCCTTTTCATGATATTTAAGATATCTACAATAAAGGTGATTCCAATGAAGAGAAAGGTTTAGAATGGAAGAAACGAGTACAGTCAGGAGACCTCAAGCCTGTTTTCTTAGAGGGACAGAAGGAGGCTATCTCTCCCTGTGTTGCTCCAAACTTTGCCCAATCTCTCTGTAGCTCAATACAAAAAAAGCTCCATTAAAAATGGAATAAGACATTCCAGTTAATATGATGACGAAACATCATCTCTAAGGACTCCGTGTCACGGCACAGTGGTTTGAGTGAGCTGTCTTTTGAGGAGTACGCGATTCAGGCAGAAACCCTGAGAAGGTAGAAGTGGCTTCAGACATGATTTAATGAGGACTATGAGACTGCAAAGAGATTGGATAAATCCTCTTTCCCCTTCTGCCAATTCTCTTGGGTCCCTTGTGAAGTCTTTCATTTTTAATACATAGATAGCGTAATAAGATTTGGCAGTGTTAGGAATCAGAGGCAAAATCATGGTTTCTTAGTTTATCCCAGGGCTTCGACCCTATCAAAAGAGCGGTGTGGTTGATGTAGGGGATGGTGACTGAATAGCACATGAGTAGATGAAGGTGGAAGACCTTAATTTGGTATTTCCATTACATGTATGTTACACATTTTATAATTGTCTTGCAGTCTGTGGGTTTTCTGTGCTTTTTCATTCCTTTTTCTCTATTTCAGTTTTGAAATTTCAGTAGATAGTTCTTCAAGCTAACTGATTCTTTCCTCAGTTGAATTCATCAAAAGAATTCTTCATTTCTACTGTGGTGTTTTTGATTTCTAGCATTTCTTTTCGGATCTTTGTTAGAATGTCTATCTCTCTGCCTATATCACCCATCTGTTCTTGCTCGTTGTTCATGTTCCCATTCGAGCCCTTAGCATATTAATCGTAGTTGTTTTAAATTCCCAGTCGAAGTCCAAGATCTCTGCCATGTTTGAGTCTGCTTCTGAGAGCTGCTCTCTCTCTTCAAATTGGCGGTGGAGGGTAGGGGTTGTCTTCTATGTCTTTTATGCCTTGTCATGTTTGGTTGCAAGCTAAACATCATGTACTGGGTAAAAGGGATCTGGTACTGGTTCCCACAGAGTTTTCTGCTCCTGGGCTTTGCCCCACTAAGTGATTCTCTATATCTGACTGTTCATCTCTTCCATTTGGGGGGGCAGCTGTTTGTCCTGTACTGGGTTTTCTGATTGCTTTAAGAAAAGCTGTTCATTTTAAGTTTATTCAGCTTTTTCTCTCGTTGTGTGGATGGAAGAGACAATTTCCAAGCTCCTTACCTGCTGGACTGGAAACCCAAAGAAGTCTTTAATTTGGAATTGTGTTCACCAGTTTATGACCAACACTGAAGAATTTGCTTTCAGAATTTTGAAATGAAAGTTTTAACCACTCACTTGCATTGCTTACTTAGTGAATGACAGGGAAGGACTAGGTTTTTGCCTTCCTATGAGGATGTTTCGTGAGATCTAGTTCTCTTCTTATCAACACAGAACTTTAGAGGACTCTGCATCCCATTCTGCAGGTGAGCACAGCTAGGTTCAGACAGGTAAAGTGATTTTCTAACATTGCAGAGCTGAAGAAAGGTCTGGGGCGCGAATCCAGGTCTCCTGAGTGAGTTCAGCGTTCATTCCACGTCTTATATGTCACCCTGGTCCACCCTCCTAAAGACAATGAGAGTCCTTTAACCTTCGTTCACAGAGATGATAGTCACATCGGCAAAGAATCTGGAGGACAGGTGTGGTGGCCTTATTAGACAGTGAGAGGTAGGGAGGTGATACTAGGAAGACTCAGAGCCAAGAAGAAACATCCTGATTAGAGAAAGATGTGTTTTGAAAAGGAAAGGGGACTTGGAGGCTATAGGAACGTGAATCACCTTCCTTGTTACTCCCTGGAGTTCAGCACCCTGCCCAAATCCGGCAATTGTCTGCACACCGATGCCCTCTAGTGGTTTGAGGAAAGAGATCCTTTTCCCAAAACTTGGCTACAGTAGAAACTTCAAACTTGAGTCGCTGGGAGGGAAAGCAGCTGTCCTTCCTCCATCCTTCTCTTTGGTTCAGAGATTTGTCTAAACAGCGTTTTTCTCAAAATGTACTTTCTAATGTATTTTTTTCAACAATCCAAAGACATTTAGAAACGTGAGTGATGGAAAGCATTAACCCATATGGAGAACCATATGTACCTAAGTTTGAGGATGGGAGAGAGGAAGCCACAGAAACACACACACACTAAAGACATCCTGGGATGTGCACACACAACTACAAATACCTGGGGTGGATACAGGTTTTGTGAGCCTTAAAGGTTATGAAATTTGGGAAGCTCCCTCTGATAAAAGGAATATACATGTACAAATGCAAAATCAGACACAGAACCATGAAAGGGTCTCCTTCATCAGCTTCATAGTGAATAAATTTCACATGTATCCATATACTTATGCACACACAAAGAGGAAATTAAAGTGTAAAGTAGAGTAACTTTTATTTTTTATGCTATTTCTGAAGTCCTATAGCTAATGAGAATAAAATCACTTTGGAAAGCTGCACACTTATTTCTATGATGTTACCATTGTTTAGAACTTATCTGGAATTACTTACAGGAATTGCCTTCAGATCGTGTGACATATTCCTCAAAATACCATTAATCATGGTAACTTTTATCACTTGAGTGCAGATTCATTTTTATTTGAAATAGCCAAGGCCACACAGAGCCTATTCTGGTAAGTACTGAGATAGGTAGTTAGGCCGGATATGCTGTTTTTGGTCAGGAGTAAAAAGTCATTTAAATAAACCATCAAACTATTTTTCCCATTTAGTGCTTCTATACTATTCTGTGGACAAGTTTCTCTGAAAAGGAACTTCAACATATTTTTAGCAATAAAAAAATCATTTGGATTCGGAATGTAGATGGTAGCCATGAGAATGTGCTCACGCTCTTACAACTATATGAAGATAATCGGCCAAGCGCCCAGCCACTGAGCTGGGAAATCCATTCACCTGTTCACACAGAGGCCAAGCCTCCCCGGGCTGCTCCCAGCTCAGAAATGAGTGTAGCAGGGACTGAAAGAAGACCCATCCCTATCAGGGACATCTCTTGATGACCAGCTTTGATGGCTCAAAGACATCCCAAGACTTTCCTGAACCATTTGTAGACTACACAGAAGTCTAGGATGTTCCCATCAAACCTTCTCTTTCTCCGTCCTTCACTCAAGGTCAAACTTGCCCCAGGGTCTGATGGCTCTCCCAGCTTGCCTCCCTCTGATCCTACCCCACAGGCATTTCCTTCCTGCAGGTATTTTTCTTAAAAGACTTTGCACATGACCGTTTTGGTTTTTGCTTCTTGCAGGACTTGGTCCAGCTTTCCACAGTAACCACTTTGAAGAATGCTGTCATCTTTGTTCTCTCTGATATCTACATAACTGCAACAAGGAATCTGGATCCATTTTTGTACGTTTAATTGTTGATGGCTTTTATATCTCATCCCTTCCTCTACTCCTTATGCCCCACATCTGGAAAAAGAGATAAGAAAGCCTAGGTACTTCTTCCTTAGCACTAGTAGGAAATTCAAACCCTATAACCTCCTGCCCCAGCATAGGAACTTTCACCTTGGCTCTACTCCCCAACCACCATTAAAACTCAGCAATATATGAATATACCACAATTTATTTATCTGTTTGTACTGTTGATGCACGTTTGGGTTGTTTCCAGTTTGGGACTTTACAAACAGTATTGCTGTAAACATTCTTGAACATGATTCCTCATGCACAGGAATCATGTTATTTTGGACCTGCTTGGGAGGCCTGCCCTGATCTCCCAGAGACCTCAATTATATCAGTAATAAAAGTTTTCACAGTCTCTTGATGAACATGTGGCATCATCAGTTGCAACATCTAAACCAGTTTGGGAGGGAGGTCTATCCATCTTGGAAGGTGGCCACAATAGTAATAAAATGTTGCTAGTTACCAAATATTGGAAGTGGTTAGTGTCTTAGTCAGCTCAGGCTACTATAACAAAATGCCACAGACTGGGTAGCTTAAACACCATAGATTTGTATCTTGCAGTTCTGGAGGCTGGGAAGTCCAAGATCAAGGTGTTGGTGGCAGATGTGGTTCTTGGCAAAAGCCCATTTACTGGCTCGCAGGTAGCCTTCATCTCATTGTATGCTCACAAGACCTTTTATTTGGCCATGGACATACAGAGAGCGAGGTCTCTCTTCCCCTCCTTATAAGGACACTGTAGGAGTGTCCTACTTATAATCCCACTATGGGAGCTCCATCTTCATGACCTCCTCTAAACCTAATTACCTCCCAAAGGCTCCACCTCCACACATCACAACATTAAGGGTTAAGTCTTCAACAGATGAACTTGGGAGGATGCAAACATTCAGTCCATAACAGTTACTCTGGTCCACTATGAAAAAGAAAATGTACAACGTACCCTACATTTTCAGTTGAGGGGGTCACTAGCTATGCAGTGAGTCCTCTTCCTTCAGGGTGTGTAAAATGATGCCATTCAGAAAATCTAGCACTGCCCACTTACTCCCCACGCACCACTCTAATATAAAAGGATGGCTGAGAGAGAGAGGAGGTGGCATTTTGAAGAAATGTCATGTTTACAAAAAGTAGCTATCTCTTCTCTCCAAGGCTGAGGAAGGGAGCCACCAAGACAATCCACCACAGAGTGGGAAGTGCCTAAATCTTTTCTCCCTCCACTAAGTCTGGGATGAGAAGATCATGTTGTCAGAAAGGTGATAAACGAATGGACTGGCAAACCTAATTACCACTAGGGCATGTCAATAAAGGTGGAAGAGAGAAGATATGGCTGAAATGGGGGGAGACCTCAGTGGGGGAGCCAGAACTCCTCACATTTTCAAGTGGCAAAGATGTGTAAATTTTTTAAGACGTAAAGGTAGATAGTTCCAGATATCTTGAAGTTATTTCAGCCTATAAGGTTGCAGGCATGGTATGGGGGACGACGAAGCAAGATGGGATAGGCCTGTAGTGAGTTTCGGGAGGAAGGGGGAGATATTGAAATTGAGAAACAAATCCAAAGGAATGTGCAGGCCATGGATCCCCCAGGGCTCTCAGAAACACCAGCCAACACCCCATTGAAATAACCAGTATTCTTGGAATCTGGAAGCTATGTGTCTGGGAGACTTGACACACAGTTAGAACCAACGGCTGCTGGCTACTCAGTGTCGGAAAACAGACAAAAGCCAACAGAAAGAAGAAGTGACTTTGCTACGGTCAGCCAATAAGGGACCCGTGGCACTCCTCTCTTTCCTTTGGGCTATGGCATCAGTGTGATATGTGCCACCTCTATATTCAAGCCACCAGTCACAAGTGTTAGTCAGGGATGAGTGAGGAGGACCTTAAAATGATTATAAAATTAACCACTCAAAATAAACAACACTGAATCTAAGAGAAACGATGTAAGATGGATCTAATAACTAAAAGTGATCAAAGAACAGTGGAATTCTACTGTGCCTTCGGAAAGGGAATCCACTATCACGTGGAGGAAACATTGAATAAAACACAAGTCATAGCAGAAATTAAAAAAACAAAATGATTTTGTGTTTTTGTTTTAGTGAGCTGATATTCTTTTTTTTTTTAATTAATTTTTTAAACTACAGGCCAGGCGTGGTGGCTCACATCTGTAATCCCAGAACTTTGGGAGGCCGAGGCAGGTGGATCACCTGAGGTCAGGAGTTCGAGACCAACCTGGCCAACATGGGGAAACCCCATCTCTACTAAAATACATAAAAATTAGCCAAGTGTGGTGGTGGCCACCTGTAGTCCCAGCTACTTGGGAGGCTGAGGCAGGAGAATGGTGGGAACCCAGGAGGCAGAGCTTGCCGTGAGCCGAGATCACACCACTGCACTCCAGCCTGGGCGACAAGAGTGAAACTCCATCTCAAAAATAAATAAATAAAACTACAAAAACGTTTTCAAAGAAATGAAGAAACATTAGCTTTAATTTGATGCCCCTATAGATATATGCAATTAATTGCTTTCCCATTTTTAGACAAGTTAATTTAAACTAGGTTATGTTCATTATGTCCAGCAGCTGGGCTTGTTCTCAAATGTTCTCTTCTCTTTGAATATCTGTCCTCCCAGTCCAACTTGTATCTCACAATTTAACATTTTATATTGCTAGAGGAAACAAACCCATCTTTTTTCTCTTGCTTCAGGGACTCTGGGGAAGAGAATGTCCCTTGGCTAAGAATTTAATCTAGCTCTTTCAAGAAGTAATTGCAAAACCTCTGTGAAGGCCGGGCGCGGTGGCTCAAGCCTGTAATCCCAGCACTTTGGGAGGCCGAGACGGGCGGATCACGAGGTCAGGAGTTCGAGACCATCCTGGCTAACACGGTGAAACCCCGTCTCTACTAAAAAATACGAAAAACTAGCCGGGCGAGGTGGCAGGCGCCTGTAGTCCCGGCTACTCGGGAGGCTGAGGCAGGAGAATGGCGTAAAAACCCGGGAGGCGGAGCTTGCAGTGAGCTGAGATCCGGCCACTGCACTCCAGCCTGGGCGACACAGCGAGACTCCGTCTCAAAAAAAAACAAAAAACAAAAAACAACAACAACAAAAAAAAAACCTCTGTGAGGCGTTTGGGTAGTTATGAGAGCAGTTCTTAAGAGGCATAGAGCTGGAAAATGGGCCCATTTCTTATTTTCAACAGACCCTAGGGGTGACAGTTTGAAAGGGTGGGAGTACTTACATTGTTCAAAGGTAAATTACATAAGGTGTTAATTACATGGAGAGAAGAGGCTTTGAAAACTACAGGGATATTTAAAAAGTATTTCTCTTCCACTTCAGGGGTTTAGACTAATATATCTGATAGTTAATATTTATCTTTGGGAGCTGTGTGTATGTGTAGTGGAGAAAAGTGTGGATGATGAGTACAAGGTTGCAAGGAGAGTCCATAGCTTTCCAATGAGCAATCAATAGGATATGAGGATTGTCTGCAACTCACTGTGGCATGGAGACCCCAAGGGGACTGGATGAGTGTCCAGGCCAGCTTGGAAGGGTTCTGTGGGACTGGGGATGCTATCAACTCTCTCTGGGATACTGTCTTAAATGGAATAACTTAGAGCTAGATAAAAGTGCTGCTCATGGGGAAGGAGGCAGCTACTGGGTTGAGATCAGTCTCTGCAGGAAGGAAGAACATTTTGCTGAAATGAATAATGAGTCACAGGAAGGAGAATAGGGAGAGATGCTTCTCGACAAGGAGCAGATCCCAAAATAAGGGTATACGGCTAGGAATTAGGGGAGCCCATAAGAGCATCCCTATGTGGGTTTCATATTGTGAGTGTTTTTCCTTTGTATTACGGCAAGGGAAATTTTAGCTATTTGTGCTCTTGTATTAAGATTTCCTTTTGTTATTAGAATCCTGCAGAACAGCTGACATGCGTACATATACATACATATATATCAGAGGAGATCGGAGATGTTCTGGATGTTATGGCGGTAGACACATGCACAGATCTATCAGTCAGTGGTGTTCTGAAGAACAGCATAACGAACGAAGTAGGGCCGGGCCAATTTGCCCTTCTGTGGGTTCCATGCAGAGGGAGAGGCATTCTAGAGAGAAATTCCTTCCCAAATAAATGGTCAGAGGCCCAAGATAGAGCTGGGAGCCGCGGGAAGCAAAGCAGAATGGTGAGTCTTGGAAGGCTTGTAAATGAAGCCCTCCTCCTTCCCCGTATACAGGAAAAGAAGGTGACCTTTCAAAACGAGAAGAGGCTGACGTGTAGGTTACTCTACTCACTCCTCGGGACCATCTTCTCAAATGCCACATCCTTTACTAAGCTTTCCCTTAGCTCATCCGAGCTGGAAAGGATCCTTCACACCTCTGAAAGCTGAGAGCCCTTGATTTGGGGCTCCCTTATGGCACTGAACAATTTCTGCTTTAAAAGATAGTTATTTTGGAAAGTAACTCCTTTGGTCAGATACCTCTGGTTTGCCACCCAATCCCCCAAGCCCCAATGCACTTTTCATTCTCTCCATCCCTTTTTCAGCAGTGGGATGCTGAACTGCTACAAAACACCAATAGACTCACATACTCTCCAGCTTCTGTGGGAATGGGACTGAGAGGAGCTCTTACAGTGGGAAGAAGAGAGGTTGGGATATGTAATAGCTCAGTGCTTTCCCTGAGAGGTCACCTCAAGGTCACTATATACATCTTTCAGCTGAAAGTCACTCCTTTCAAGGTACCTAACATGATGAGACTCTATCCCTTTGTGTCCGGAATTGGTTCCTTCTGGTGGGTTCTTGGTCTCGCTGACTTCAAGAATGAAGCCGCAGACCCTTGTGGGGATTGTTAAAGTTCTTAAAGATGGTGTGTCCGGAGTTTGTTCCTTCAGATGTTCAGATGGGTCCAGAGTTTCTTCCTTCTAGTGGGTTTGTGGTATCACTGACTTCAGGGGTGAAGGCGCAGACCTTTGCAGTGAGTGTTACAGCTCTTAAAGGTGGCGTGTCTGGAGTTCTTCATTCCTCCCAGTGGATTGGTGGTCTCGCTGGCTTTAGAAGTGAAGCTCCAGACCTTCACAGTGAGTGTTACAGCTCATAAAGGCGGCGCATCCAGAGTTGTTACTTCCTCCCGGCGGGTTTGTTGTCTTGCTGATTTCCAGCCTGAAGCTGCAGACCTTCACGGTGAGTATTACAGCTCATAAACGCAGCGCGCATCCAAAGAGTAAGCAGCAGCAAGATTTATTGCAAAGAACAAAAGAACCAAACGTGTTGCCACTGCCAGCGCAGGTGGACTGCTTTTATTCCCTTATTTGGCCCCACCCGCATCCTGCTGATTGGCCCATTTTACAGAGTGCTGATTGGTCCGTTTTACAGAGTGCTGATTGGTCCATTTTTACAGAGTGCTGATTGGTGCATTTACAATCCTTAGCTAGACACAAAAGTTCTCCAAGTCCCCTACCTGATTACCTAGACACAGAGCACTTATTGGTGCAGTAACAAACCTTTAGTTAAACACAGAGCATGATTGGTACATTTACTTTAGCTAGACAGAAAAGTTATCCAAGTCCACACCCGACCCAGAAGCCCAGCTGGTTTCACCTGTCACCTTTCCAAATTCCAGCATTTACCACCCACCTTGCTGCTGAAGGGGCTAGGGATGGTAATACCTCAGTGCTACTCACCCAGGTAACCACAATGTTCCTTACGCCTCACCTATATTCATTCCTCTGCAAGTAGATCTTTAGCTTAACTTATTCTGTGTATACTAAATGTTTGCTATTGGTAACTTGCCTTGCACATCCTCTTCCTATATTATAAATAAACTGAGAGCACATTAATAAATGTTTGCATTATGCCTATATCTGACCATGGCTAAAAGAGAGTCTTGCATATTATAGGTGCCTGATAATCATTTATTTAATGACATGCCCACTTGTCTATTTCTGGCACAGAGTTTATCAACCTTGGGGTTACTGAAACCTTGGGCTGGATGGGACTCTTTGCTGTAGTGGGCTGTCTGGTGTGTTTGGCAGCATCCCCAGTTTCTGTTTACTGCATACCAGTAACACTCCAATCCCAGTTGTGACAACCAAAAATGTCTGCAGACATCGTGAAATGTCCCCTGAGGAGCTGTATCACACCCAGTTGAGATTTGCTGCCCTAGATGTTTGCTACTTATGCCATTTTAGCATCCGAGTTACCAAAAACAATACCTTTACTTTGTAATAGCAGTTCATAATCTATATATATGTGTATATACAAGCACATCATGGCTGAATGCACATATTGAATTCCTTAAAATGAATCTTTCAAAGTTGAAGAGTCTGACATATATAAATATATGTGCATATGTGAAAAATGTATTTGAAAGGGGCTTTCAAAGTTAGGAAATCAAAGACAGTTTTTCCTATTTTTGAAAAATAAAATCTTCATTATCCAATGGAAAAAAAATTCACCCACAAATTTGAGATAATATTAAATGAGATCTCTTTGACCTTTACAGAGTTGCACTTAGATCTTCAAAAGATCATAGGCATAAGTGGAAATGTAAAAGTGCTAAACATAGCACATGAAAATAGGAAATAATCAAAAGAAGGTGCTTCAAAGTACAACAGTAAGAACACAAGTGTCTACCAATCCCTTCCCCCACATCCAGGTATTCATTGAGATGACCCATGGCTTGCAGGCGCAGGGAAACATATCACAATGCCCTTTAATTTGCTGCTTGCAAGAAAACTCTGTTAGAGGCCTCAGATGTCTAAAAGCCACTGTGTTGGTCTTTGTATATTATCTCAGGTTTCATTCTTCCCTTTTCCTCTGTATATCCATTTGCTTCCTCTTCAGCTCTGGTTCTTTCTCTAACCAGTGGATACTGTGTGAGTACCACCATGCTGCAGAAATCTAGGGGAAGCCAGTCACTTAATTTAGGAGCAGTCTTTTGCCAGAGGGCTCTCTTTTATTACAATGCAATACAGTTCCTCCGCCTCCCTCCAAGGGCTAAAGATACTGTGGGACTGTTTTGAGGAGTACTTCAAAGTCCTGTATGGCGCATATGTGATGGAGGAAATTTTCCCAGGGCTTTGGTGCATGGAACTTAGGCAAAAGCACTGCAAACTGTCTGAAGACCCAAAGAGGCAGTTTCCAACGCGGTCATCAGTTCAAACAGAGTTGGACATAACAGGAAGAGACAGTGTAAGATACCAATAATATGGGCAATGGTGGTGCCCGCCAGTCCTGCGCTATATGTCTGCACTTCTCAGCCCTTGCGTGGCCGATGGGACCGGGCGCCTCGGTGCAGGGGACAGAGCTCGTCAGGGAGGCTCGGGCCGCACAGGAACGCATGGTAGGGGTGGGGCAGAGGCTCGGGCATGGTGGGCTGCAGGTCCCCAGCCCTGCCCCGCAGGGAGGCAGCTGAGGCCCGGCGAGAATTCGAGAACAGCACCGGTGGCCGGCACTGTTGGGGAACGCCGCGCACCCTCTACAGCTGTTGACCCAGGTGCTAAGCCCCTCACTGCCCGGGCTAGGGATGCCAGCTGGCCACTCCGAGTGCAGGCCCGTGGAGCCCAAACACACCCGGAACTTGCACTGCCCCTTCCTCCCCGCCACCCCCCAGCGCTGCCTGCAGCCCTGGTTCCTGCCGGCACACCTCCCCACAAGCAGAGGGAGCCAGCTCAGGCCTTGGCCAACCCAGAGAGGGGCTCCCACAGTGCCGTGGTGGGCTGAAGGGCTCCTCAAGCGTGGCCAGAGTGGGCGCCGAGGCCGAGGAGGCCCGGAGAGTGAGCAAGGGCTGCGAGGGCTGCCAGCAGGCTGTTACTTCTTAGTGGGAGCCAACAAAAGAAAAGTATGAGATCAATAATCAGCTGAGGGTAATTCAGAAGCCAAAGGTAATTCTAAGGCCAAGTACAAGAATCTGTGGTGGCTTTTAAAATTGCTCCCAAAGCAGCTGACAAAAATGTGTTGAATTTAAAGGGGCAGTAGTATAAAATCAACCACAATAATAGCAGGCACCTTAAATTGAACTTTCACCGATCGAAGTGAGACTTTGACTCTATACTGAGTTAAGAGGTGGGTGTGGCTCATCTATTTAATGGAGAAAGGTAACAGCAACAGCCTTCAAAACACACTAGAGGTAGCTTAGTTCTGCTTCTTTGCTCTCACTCATAATTGTTCCTACAAACTTAACCTAAAGTCTGTTCATCAGTCTTTCCAAAGATTTTCTAAGTTACTAAATGTATTTTAATAAATTCCTTTCTGCTTAAAGTAGCTAGAGAAGATTGTATTCTCACGATTACAAATACAGTAATCCTTAAATTTTAATTCAAGACACACACACACGCACACACTGAAATAACACACTCTACACTTAGATGAATCTGTAAGAAACTATTGATATTTAGGCTCCCATCCTCTGGTCAGCCCTCATTTGGAAACAGGGGTAGATTAAGTTATTATCAATTAATGGAGAAGGGGATACAGTAAGAGGTGAAAGTCTTGCCAACATTTGGGAGTTTCTCATTTTGGTGCACAATCAGTACTGTATAGTATATAACCCTACAGTATTGTAACAATATAGATTGATTTTAAAATACCATCTTCCATTAATCTACATTGTATACAATTGGATTTTAGTTTCCCACTTAAAGCTTTACAATAAGAAGTTATATATGTATATATAATATACATATACATATGAAATGTATACACACATACCCACATTGTAGTCTAATTGTGTTCTTATGACATCTCAAGACAATACAAATTACAAAATTTCCATCTCAAAAATCAATCTCCCAAGAAACTAATTTGCAAAGGAAGGCCACCAAGGAAGTAGAAAGTTTCTGGTCATGATTCGGGTAAGGACGGATCCCAGGAAGTCGAGCCTAGAATTTGTGGTCATTTTTTACTTGTGGGTAATTTTTGATTCCTTAGGGGATGCCTGGAAGAGGTTAGAGTGGCAAAAAAATTGGAGTTCAGAGTTTGCTAAGCTGTGCTTTTTTTTGGGGGGCAGAGCCTCACTCTTGTTGCCCAGGCTGGAGTGCAATGGCACAATCTTGGCTCACTGCAACCTCCGCCTTCTGGTTTCAAGTGATTCTCCTGCCTCAGCCTCCTGAGTAGCTGAGATTACAGGTGCTTGTCACCACGCCCAGCTAATTTTTGTATTTTTAGTAGAGACGGGCTTTCACCATGTTGGCCAGGCTGGTCTCAAACTCCTGACCTGGTGATCTGCCCCCATCAGCCTCCCAAAGTGGCTCAGGTGTGAGCCACTGTACCCGGTCGGTTTTTTTGACCTCTCTCACCTTAAGCTGTAATGTCAAGGGACAAAATCCTAGGAATCAGAGTGAACTATAAGTATACAAATCCTTACAGGGAGTAAAGTGTATCTTTAGTCATCTATATATCTGTTGATCCCATACTATATATCTGGGCCACCAGGTACATAGATGACTCAAAGATACTATTTATTCCCCATAACGATGCAAATGTAAATTATTTTTACAAAGAATTTTTGAAATACAAGTATGCCACACAATAAAACAGCACAAGAGGAAAAAAAAGTGAAAAAAATAGCAAAAGTTATTAGGCAAAGATCTTAAAACGTATATGATTATTATGTTTATAACAAAAGACAGGACTGAGACTTCTGGCAAAGAATTAACTGTGAAATAAAAGATTCAAGTAAAAATTCTAGAATGAAAATAAGAAGTGGCATTAAGGATTCAATGGAAAGATTTAACAGTAGATTAAGCACAGCTAAAGAGAATGCGTGAATTGAAATGTAGTCAGAAGACGATATATGGAATAAACCTTGGAGAACAAAAGGACAGAAAATACAAAATAGAGAATAAGATATATACAAATATAAGTGATTAGGAGAGGCACCCAAGGAGAGAAAGGGGTGCGTGAGGAAACAATGCTTAATGAGAGAAAGTGGCAAAGATTCAAACAACACTGCAATGTCCATGAAAGAAAAACAAGAAGTTCAGATCTAAGTACATAATAACAAAAACTGTAAGAAGCCAAAGACCGAGAAATTTTAAAGATGTTAGAGAGAGAAAAATAGTACTTATAAAGCAAAATAAGATAGATAAACAACTCAAAGTTATAGTAACTTTAAATAAGAAAGGTGACCGAGTACAGTGGCTCATGCCTGTAATCGCAGCACTTTGGGAGACCGAGGCAGGCCAATCACTTGATGTCAGGAGTTCAAGAGCAGCCTGGCCAACGTGGTGAAACCCCATCTCTACCAAAAATAGAAAAATTAGCTGGGCATGGTGATGCACGCCTGTAATCCCAGCTACTCAGGAGGCTGAGACAGGAGAATTGCTTGAACCCGGGAGGCAAAGCTTGCAGGAAGCAGAGATCGTGCCATTGCACTCCAGCCTGGTGACTAGAGCAAACCCTGCCTCCAAAAAAATAATAATAATAAAATAAAGGTAAATTTCTTGCTCACATTACACAGCCATTATATATCTTTAGGAATACAAAGATACACTGCTTATCATAAATCACTCAAAAATCCAGGGTGATGTGTGTGGCAGCAATAAAAGTACACCACTTGGATTTCTCTTCAAGAAGGAACTTGCCATTCAGCTGCAAGGAGTCATCTAACTGAGCCTCTAGCTGCAACACTTTCAAGATTTACAGCAGCCGAGGCTACATGTCTCCCAAGTATCTTTCAGCTAATGACTGAGCAAAGTGGGGGGTAAAAGGCATGACCACTTCTGCTCAACATTATACTCTTTTTTTTTTTTTTTTTTGATGGAGCCTTGCTCTGTCACCAGGCTGGGGTGCAGTGGCATGATCTCAGCTCACTGCAACCTCTGCCTCCCAGGTTCAAGCAATTCTCCTGCCTCAGCCTCCCGAGTAGCTGGGACTACAGGTGCACACCACCACACCTGGCTAATTTTTTTTTTTTTGTATTTTTAGTAGAGATGGGGTTTCACCATATTGGCCAGGATGGTAGAGATCCCTTGACCTTGTGATCCGCCCGCCTTGGCCTCCCAAAGTGCTGGGATTACAGGCGTGAACCACCATGCCCGGCTGATACTCTTCTAATGAACAGTTTTGTCCTAGAGGTTCTCATTGGGTTTGCCAAGCCTTTGTCTCATTTGCATGATATCTGAGACTGCCTCATCTGATTCTGCTTCTCTCCCCTTTACCCAGTTCTGCTTCTTCCTCCTTTATCTTGCACAGTTGTTACACACCCATCCATACAACTCTTGCACTTCTCTGTCAAAGCCTCTACTTCCTGGAGGACGAGAACTGACACATTGGGGGCAGCCATCAGCTATAACATTGCTGGTCCCTATGCCAGAAGCACAGGAGAGTTTTGGAGGATCCTTGCATCAGCAATTAAATGCTTCAGCTTGAAAGTGACACACCTCACTCCTATCCAAACTCACAGGCCAGAATTAATCGCACGTCCACATCCAACTTCAGGTATGTAAACAGTGCGATTAAACCATGGAACTAGAAATAATTGGTGAACAGCATTAAGATATTCCGTAATTACATCTAATGGAGCACCAATTTGCTGACAGCTGACTTCTCAAGAGGAATACTAGAAACTAGAAAATAATAGATGGTAAATTCAAGATGAAAGAAAAGAAATGATAGCCAACCTAGAATTCTGTACAGAAAAATAGCTTTCCAGAAAAGAATTAAATATATTTTCAGACAATGGTAAATAATTTTATTAACAGAGGAATTACACTAAAAAAAAAAACAAAATGATGTTCTTTAGGAAAATGAACATGAATAAAAGTTCAGAAATGCATCAAGGACTCAAGAATATAAAAAACAAAATATATGGGCAAATGACTATTAGATGTACAGTTGATTCTTGAACGCTGCAGGGGTTAGGGACTCCAACCCTCCACACAGTGGAAAATGTGTGTATAACTTTTGACTCCCTCCAAACTTAACTACTAACAGCCCTCTTTTGGCTAGAAGCCCTACCAATAACATAAAGAGTTGATTAACACATATTTTACATGTTATATGTATGATATACTGCCTTCCTATAATAAGGTAGGCTAGAGAAAAGAAAATGTTATTAAGAAAATCATGAGGAAGCCAGGTATGGTAGCATGCGCCAGTAGTCCCAGCTAATTGGGAAGCTGAGGTAGAAGAATCACTGGAGCCCAGGCATTCTGGACTGCTGTGCACTTTGCCAACTGGGTGTCCACACGAAGTTTGGCATTAATATGGTGACCTCCTGGGAGAAAAGGACCACCAGGTTGTCTAAGGAGAGGTAAGCTAGCCCAAGTTGCAAACATGGCAGGTTAAAACTCCAGTGCTGATTAGAGTGGGATCATGCCTGTGAGTAGTCATAGTGAGACCTCACCTCCTAAAAAAATAATACCATGGCTGGACGCAGTGGCTCACGCCTGTAATCCCAGCACTTTGGGAGGCCGAGGCGGGTGGATCACGAGGTCAGGAGATCGACACCATCCTGGCTAATGCGGTGAAACCCCGTCTCTACTAAAAATACAAAAAATTAGCCAGGCGTGGTGGCACATGCCTGTAATCCCAGCTACTCGGGAGGCTGAGGCAGGAGAGTGGTGTGAACCCAGGAGGCAGAGCTTGCGGTGAGCCGAGATTGCACCACTGCACTCCAGCCTGGGTGACAGAGCGACACTCCATCTCAAAAAAGAAAAAAATAAAATAAAAATCATAAGACAAAATATCATAGCCATAATGAGAACTCACCTTTTAAAAAAATAATACCAAATGAAAATCATAAGGAAGACAAAATATATTTACTATTTATTAAGAGGAAGTGGATCATCATAAAGGTCTTCATCCTCAACATTTTCATGTTGAGTAGGCTGAAGAGGAGGAGGAAGAGGAGTTGACCTTGCTGTCTCAGGAGTGGCAGAGGTGGGAAAAAAAATCCATGTATAGGTGGACCTTGCGGTTCAAACCCATATTATTTAAGGGTCAACTGTATAACAACAGGATAATAATAATCTAGATTATAAATATATAATATAATTTAAATACACAAAAATTATTTATAAGATGAAAAGGGTGAAATTGGGTTGCAGAGTTCAAGTTGCTTATATTTTCTTGGAACAGATATAAAGCACTAATCAATATTAGGCTTTAAAAATTCAAAAGTGAAAGTTAGGTAAGTGTTAAAAGAATAATCAAAACTTGTATATGTAAAAACACAGTAATAAGATCCAAAAGCATCAAGGGAAGAAAATACATGCAATAAAGATGGGAAAAATTGAAAACAAATAGAAACGTGCTATAAATATTTAAACAAAAAATATATTTGTAGTTCTAATAAAAAACAGTATACTAATTACACCAGTGAAAGTACAGTAGTTGTCAGACTGGGTTAAAATAGTCAAAAGATATTCTTTATATAAGACGTATTTTAAATACAAGGATGCAAAAAGGATTAATATAAAAGGATGGAAGAAATGTTAATCAAAATCTAATATTTGATAAAGGTAGTAGACATAATTTGGATATTTGTCCCCTCCAAACCTCCAAACCTCTTGTTGAAATTTGGTCCCCAGTGTTGGAGGTGGAACGTAAAGGGATGTGTTTGTGTCATCAGGTCAGATCCTTCATGAATGGTTTGGTGCTATTCTTGCAATAATGAGTGAGCTCTGTCTCTATTAGTTCCCACAGGAACTGATTTTTTTTTTTTTTTTTTTTTTTTAACAGAGTCTCGCTCTATCTCCCAGGCTGGAGTGAAATGGCACAATCTCAGCTCACTGCAACCTCCGCCTCCCAGGTTCAAGTGATTCACCTGCCTCAGCCTCCTGAGTAGCTGGGACTACAGGCATGTGCCACCACACCTGGCTAATTTTTGTATTTTTAGTAGAAACGGGCTTTCGCCATGTTGGTCAGACTGGTCTCAAACTCCTGACCTTGTGATCCACCTGCCTCAGCCTCCCAAAGTGCTGGGACTACAGGCGTGAGCCACTGCACCGGCCCAAGAACTGATGTTTTTAAAGTGCCTGGCACCTCCCCACTCTCTTGCCATGTGACTTCCGTATGCTGGCTCCCGTTCCCCTTCCACCATGTGTGGAAGGAGCCCAAGTCCCCCGCCAGAAGCAGATGCTGGTGCCATGTTCCTTGTACGGCCTGTAGAACTGTGAGCCAAATAAACTTCTTTTCTTTATAAATTGCCAGCATCAGATATTCCTTTACAGGGATATACATGGACTAAGACAGTATTGTAACTATATTAACAAGAGAAAAAAATAGGCTTTAAGGCAAAGATAAAGAGGAATACTTTACAATGACCAAAAGGTTCAATTCACCAGTAAATATAACAATTGTAAATTTGTATGCACTTAATTACATTCTCTCAAAATATATACAGATAAATTAACAGAACCAAAGGATAAATAGATAAAAATTTGTGATCATGGTGGAAGATTTTAACATACCTCTCTCAATAATTCTTATTTTTTATTTTTTAAGATGGAATTTCACTCTAGTCACCCAGGCTGAAGTGCAGTATATATAATTTATCATTTCTTATGTCTGTCTGTCTTTAATCTCTTAATCCTGTTATCTTTGTAAGCTGAAGATGTATGTCACCTCAGGACCACTGTGATAATTGTGTTAACTGTACAAATTGATTGTAAAACATGTGTGTTTGAACGATGTGAAATCAGTGCACCTTGAAAAACAACAGAATAACAGCAATTTTTAGGGAACAAGGGAAGACAACCATAGGGTCTGCCTGCCTGTGGGATGGGGCAAAAAGAGCCATATTTTTCTTCTTGCAGAGAGCTTGTAAACGGACATGCAAGTAGGGAAGATATCACTAAATTCTTTTCCTAGCAAGGAATATTGATATTAATACCGTGGGAAAGGAATTTATTCCTGGGGGGAGGTCTATAAACAGCCACTCTGGGAATGTCTGTCTTATGCAGTTGAGATAAGGGCTGAGATACGCCCTGGTCTCCTGCAGTACCCTCAGGCTTACTAGGATTGGGAAACTCCATCCTGGTAAATTTTTGGTCAGACCGGTTCTCTGCTCTCGAACCCTGTTTTTTGTTAAGGTATTTATCAAGACAGTATGTGCACCGCTGAACATAGACCCTTATCAGGAGTTCTAATTTTTCCCTTGTCCTGTTTCCTCAGAAGCATGTGATCTTTGTTCTGCCTTTTGCCCTTTGAAGCATGTGATCTTTGTGACCTACTCCCTGTTCGTACACTGCTTCCCCTTTTGAAATCCTTAATAAAGACTTGTTGGTTTTGCAGCTCAGGTGGGCATCACAGTCCTACCAATATGTGATGTCATCCCCAGCTGGCCCAGCTGTAACATACCTCTCTTTGTACTCTTTCTTTTTGTTTCTCAGCTGGCCAACACTTATGGAAAACAGAAAGAACTTACATTGAAAATCATGTGGGTGGATGCCTCGTAAGGTTATAGGAGTTATTAAGAAATTATTTTAGGCAGATAGAGAGGAAAAGGGGTCCTTGGGAAGCCTTCGTTTGTTTTAAAGCAGCTCCAGAAACATTTCTTGTCTAGCAAGAAAGACCCAGCTCTTCGAGTCAGGCCAGCAAACTTTGATATGCAAATGCTGAACATTAGAAACTGGGTCCACCCAAATATGACAGTTCTCCCTGCCTTCTTCTTGCCCTTGCCCCACACGTTCCGGGCAACATGGCCATCCCCACATATTCCCACATGTGTAGAACATCATGGTGCCCTGCATTTGCATATTAAATGGCTAGGGTGGGAGGGCACATATAGAACATCATGGCACCCTGCATTTGCATATTAAAAAGCTAAGGTGGGAGGGCCAGTTTTTTCAAGGGCTACGTGAATGACATGCCTGGTCAAACCAATCCCCTGAGCCCTATGCAAATCAGACACTGCCTCCTCTAGCATATATGCAGCAATGTTTCCATGGCACTCAGGGTTTCCTCCCTGGGCTTTGGATCCCCTCTCCCTCTGTCTCTGTATGGGGAAGCTGTTTTCTTCTTCCTTCCTTCTCTTTTGCCTATTAAACTTTTCACTCCTTAACAGTACCCCATATGTGTCTGTGTTATTTTATCCAAACTGGTGCAAAGACCAAGAACCCTGGTGTTCCTCCACTCATCGGAGCCATATCAATAGCTTGGTGCTGCCTTCATGGTAGTGAGTTCTTGCAAGAGCTGGTCATTTAAAAGTGTGTGTCAACTCCCCATCCATCTCTCACTTGCTGCTGCTTTTGCCACATGACATGTCAACTCCCCTTTTGTTTTCTACAATGATTGTAAGCTTCCTGAGGCCTCCCTAGAAGGCAAGCAGATGCCAGCACCATGCTTTCTGTAAAGCCTGCAGAACTTTGAGCCAATTAAGCCTCTTTTCTTGAAGATTATCCAGTATCAAGTATTTATAGCAATGCGAGAATGGCCTAATATAGAAAACTGGTACTGGGAGTGAGACATTGATATAAAGATACCTGAAAACATGGAAGTAACCTTGGAACTGGCTAACAACAGAGGTTTTGAAGAGTTTAGAGGGCTCAGAAGAAGATAAGAAGGTGAAGGAAATCCTCATCGTTCCAGAACGCAGCCACAGTAGGCAGCAGGCACCAAAGACATTTGAAACACAGGTTAAGGAAACCAAAGGCCAGGAGAGTTGAAGGTTGCCCAAGTTTGTACAGCCAGTTACTGGCAGTGCCAGGGTCTGATTCCTAGTCCAAACTATCTCTATCTGACAGTGTACTCTATCAAAACCCAACAATCCACTGATGTTTATGGTGGCATTATTCTTAATCATCGAAACCTAGAACCAACCAAGATGTCCTTCAGTAGGTGACTGGATACATAAACTGTGGCAAATCCTGACAATGAAATATTATTCAGTGCTAAAAAGAAATGATCTATCAAGCCATGAAAAGACATGGCTATCACTGAGTGAAATTCATATTACCAACTTGCATATTAATAAGTGAAAGAAACCAATCTGAAAAGGCTACATACTGCATGATTCCAACGATATGACATTCTGGAAAAGGCAAAACTATGGAGACAGTAAAAAGTGCAGTGGTTACCAGAGGTTAAAAGGGAGGGAGGGATGAATAGGAAGAACACAGAGAATTTTTAGGGGAGTGAAACTATTTTGTATGATACTGTAATGGTGAGTGCATGCTATTATACATTTATCAAAACCCATAGAATGTATAAAACCAATGGAACCCTAATGTAAATGCTGGACTTTGGATGATAGTGATGTATTAATGTAGGTTCACTGATTGTAACAAATGAACCACTGTGATAATGGAGGAGACTTTCAGGGTGGTGGGGGACAGGGGCATAACAGAACTCTCTATATGTTCTTGCCAATTTTGCTTTAATCTAAAACTGCTTTAAAAATGAAGTCTATTTAAACAACAACCATAGAAATAGAAAGCATTTTTCCCCATAGTGACCGAATGTTGTTCTGGAAAAGAGCTTCAAAAAAATTCAAGCGAAGATGGCCAAATAGAAGCAGCTCCAGTCTGCAGCTCCCAGTGAGATCAATGCAGAAGGCAGGTGATTTCTGCATTTCCAACTGAGGTACCAAGTTCATCTCACTGGGACTGGTTAGGCAGTAGGTCCAACCCATGGAGGGTGACCAGAAACAAGATGGGGCATTGCTTCACCGGGGAAGTGCAAGAAGCTGGGGGACCTCCCTCTGCCTGCCAAGGAAAGCCATGAGGGACTGTGCTACCCAGCCAAATTACTACACTTTTCCCATGGTTTTTGCAATCTGCAGATCAGGAGATTCCCTCATGTGCCTACACCACCAGGGCCCTTGGTTTCAAGCACAAAACTGGGTGGCTATTTGAGCAGATATTGAGCTAGCTGCACAAGTGTTTTGTTGTACCCCAGTGGTGCCTGGAACCCCAGCGAGACAGAACAGTTCACTCTCCTGGAAAAGGGTCTGAAGCCAGGGAGCCAAGTGGTCTCACTCAGTGGGTTCCACTCCCATGGAGCCTAGCAAGCTAAGAACCACTGGCTTGAAATTCTTGCTGCCAGCAAAGCAGTCTAAAGTCATCCTGGGACCATTGAGCTTGGTTGGGGGAGGGGCATTTGCCCTTACTGAGGTTTTAGTAGGTGGTTTTCCCCTGACAGTGCTAAGGAGGCTGGGAGGTGTGCACTGGGCAAATTCACCACAGCACAGCAAAGCAGCTGTGGCCAGACTGCTTCTCTAGATCCCTCCTCACTGGACAGGGCATCTCTGAAGAAAAGGTAACAGGCCCAGTCAGGGCCTTACAGACAAAATGCCCATCTCCCTGGGACAGAGCAAATGTGGGAAGGGGCAGCTGCGGGTGCAGCTTCAGCAGATTTAATTGTTCCTGCCTGCTGGCTCTGAAGACAGCAGCTGATCCTGGTGCACCAGCTCTGCTAAGGGACAGACTACCTCCTCAAGTGAGTTCTTGATCCCTGTGCCTCCTGACTGAGAGAGACCTCCCAACAGGGGTCGACAGACACCTCATATAGGAGAGCTCTGGCTGGCATCAGGCTGGCTCCTCTCTGGGATGACACTTCCAAAGGAAGGAGCAGGCAGCAATCTTTGCTTTCTACAGCTCCCACTGGTGATACCCAGGTGAACGGGGTCTGGAGTGGACCTCCAGCAAACTGCATCAGACTTGCAGAAAGGGTGCCGGACAGTTAGAAGAAAAACTAACAAAGAGAAAGCACCAACATCAATATCAACATAAAGGAACTCCCAAGAAAACCCCATCCAAAGATCATCAGCCTCAAAGATCAAAGGTAGATAAATCCACAAAGATGAGGAAAAGCCAGCACAAAAATGCTGAAAATTCCAAAAACCAAAATGCCTCTTCTCCTCCAAATGGTTGCAGCTCTTCTCCAGCAAGGGCACAAAACTGGACAGCGATTGAGATTGAATTGACAGAAGTAGGCTTCAGAAGGTGAGTAATAACAAACTCCCCTGAGCTAAAAGAGCATGTTCTAACCCAATGCAAGGAAGCTAAGGACCTTGATAAAAGGTTACAGAAACTGCTAACTAGAACAACCAGTTTAGAGAGGAACATAAATGACCTGGTGGAGCTGAAAAACACAGCATGAGAACTTCATGAAGCATACACAAGTATCAATAGCTGGATCGATCTAGCAGAAGAAAGGATATCAGAGATTGAAGATCAACTTACTGAAATAAGGCATGAAGACTAGATTAGAGAAAAAAGAATGAAAAGGAATAAATGAAGCCTCCAAGAACTATGGGACTATGTGAAAAGACCAAACCTATGACTGATTGGTGTACCTGAAAGTGACAGGGAGAGTGGAACCAAGTTGGAAAACATACTTCAAGATATTATCCAGGAGAACTTCCCCAACCTAGCAAGAAAGGCCAACATTCAAATTTAGGAAATCCAGAGAACACCACAAAGATACTCCTTGGGAAGAGCAACCCCAAGACACATAATCATCAGGTTCTCCAAGGTTGAAATGAAGGAAAAATGTGTTAAGGGCAGCCAGAGAGAAAGGTCAGGTTACCTACAAAGGGAAGCCCATCAGACTAACAGCAGATGTCTCTGCAGAAACCCTACAAGCCATAAGAGAGTGGGGGCTAATATTCAACATTCTTAAATAAAATAATTTTCAACCCTGAATTTCATATCCAGCCAAACTTCGTAAGCTTCACAAGCAAAAGAGAAATAAAATCCTTTCCAGACAAGCAAATGCTGAGGGATTTTGTCACCACCAGACCTGCCTTACAAGAGGTCCTGAAGGAAGCAGTAAATATGGAAAGGTAAAACCAGTACCAGTCACTGCAAAAACACACCAAAATATAAAGACCAATGACACTATGAAGAAACCGCATCAACTAATGTGTAAAATAAGTGCCTAGAATCATGATGACAGGATCATATTCACACATGATAATATTAACCTTAAATGTAAATGGGCTAAATGCCCCAATTCAAAGACACAGACTGGCAAATTGGATAAAGAGACCCATTGGTGTGCTGTATTCAGGAGACCCACCTCACGTGCAAAGACATACATAGGCTCAAAATAAAGGTATGAGGAATATTTACCAAGCAAATGGAAAGAAAAAAAAAAAAAAAAAAAACAGGGGCTGCAATCCTAGTCTCTAATAAAACAGATTTTAAACCAACAAAGATCAAAAAAGAAAAAGAAGAGCACTACATAAGGGTAAAGGGATCAATGCAACAAGAAGAGCTAACTATCCTAAATATATATGCACCCAATACAGGAGCACCCAGATTCATAAAACAAGTTCTTAGAGACCTACAAAGAGACTTAGACTCCCACACAATAATAGTGGGAGACTTTAACACCCTACTGTCAATGTTAGATAGATCAACAAGACGGAAAATTAACAAGGATATTCAGGACTTGAATTCAGTTCTGGACCAAGTGGACCTAATGGCCATCTACAGAACTCTCTACCCCAAATCAACAAAATATACATTCTTCTCAGCACTACGTAGCACTTATTCTAAAATCAATCACATAATTGGAAGTAAAACACTCCTCAGCAAATGCAAAAGAACAGAAATCACAACAGTCTCTCAGACAACAGTGCAATCAAATTAGAACTCAGGATTAAGAAACTGACGTAAAACCACACAACTACATGGAAATGAACCAACCTACTCCTGAATGACTACTGGGTAAATGATGGCATTAAGGCAGAAATACGGAAGTTCTTTGGAACCAATGAGAGCAAAGAGACAATGTACCAGGATCTCGGGGACACAGCTAAAGCAGTGTTCAAAGGGAAATTTATAGCACTAAATGTCCACATCAGAAAGCTGGAAAGATCTAAAATCAACATCCTAACATCACAATTAAAAGAACTAGAGAAGCAAGTGCAATCAAATTCAAAAGCTAGCAGAAGACAAGAAATAACTAAGATCAGAACAGAACTGAAGGAGACAGAGACACAAAACCCCTTAAAACAATCAATGCTGGATTTTTGAAAAGATTAACAAAATAGATAGGTGGCTAGCTAAACTAATAAAGAAGAAATGAGAGAAGAATTAAATAGACACAATAAAAATTGATAGAGGGAATATCGCCACTGATCCCACAGAAACACAAACTACCATCAGAGAATACTATAAACACCTCTATGCAAATAAACTAGAAAATCTAGAAGAAATGGATAAATTCCTGGACACATACACCCTCCCAAGACTAAACCAGGAAGAAATCAAATCCCTGAATAGACCAATAACAAGTTCTGAAATTGAGGGAGTAATTAATAGCCTACCAACCAAAAAAGGCACAGGACCAGATGGATTCACAGCTGAATTCTACCAGAGGTACAAATAGGAGCTGGTACCATTCCTCCTGAAACTATTCCAAACAATAGAAAAAGAGGTACTCCTCCCTAAGTCATTTTACGAGGCCAGCATCATCCTGTTACCAAAACCCACCAGAGACACAACTAAAAAAAAAAAAAAACAAATCAGGCCAATATCCCTGATTAATAGTGATGCAAAAATCCTCAATAAAATACCGGCAAACTGAATTCAGCAGCACATCAAAAAGCTTATCCACCATTATCAAGTTGGCTTCATCCCTGGGATGCAAGGCTGGTTCAATATAAGCAAACAATAAACGTAATCCATCACATAAACAGAATCAATAACAAAAATCACAAGGTTATCTCAAGAGATGCAGAAAAAGCCTTCAATAAAATTCAACATCCCTTCATGCTAAAAGTTCTCAATAAACAAAACCTGGCAGAGACACAACAATAACAAAAAAAATTCAGGCCAATATCCCTGATTAACAATGATGCAAAAATCCTCAATAAAATACTGGCAAACAGAATTCAGCAGCACATGAAAAAGCTTATCGACCACAATCAAGTTGGCTTCATCCCTGGGATGCAAGGCTGGTTCAACATATACAAATCAATAAACGTAATCCATCACGTAAACAGAATCAATGACAAAAACCATGTGATTATCTCAATAGATGCAGAAAAGGCCTTTGATAAAATTCACCATCCCTTCATGCTAAAAACTCTCAATAAACTAGGTATTGATGGAACATATCTCAAAGTAATAAGTTATTTATAACAAATCAATAACCAATATCATACTGAATAGAAAAAAAGCTGGAAGCATACCCTTTGGAAACCAGCACAAAACAAGGATGCCCTCTCTCACCACTCCTATTCAACTAGTATTGGAAGTTCTGGATAATCAGGCAACAGAAAGAAATAAAGTGTATTCAAATAGGAAGAGAGGAAGTCAAATTGTCTCTATTTGCAGATGACATAATTGTATTTTAGAAAACCCCATTGTCTCAGCCCAAAAACACCTTAAGCTGATAAGCAGCTTCAGCAAAGTCTCAGGATACAAAATCAATGTGCAAAAATCACAAGCATTCCTATGCACCAACAACAGCCAAGCAGAGAACCAAATCATAAGTGAACCCCCAATCACAATTGCTACAAAGAGATTAAAATACCTAGGAATACAACTTACAAGGGACATGAAGGACCTCTTCAAGGAGAAGTACAAGCCACTGCTCAAGGAAACAAGAGAGGACACAAACAAATGGAATTAATTCCACGCTCATGGATAGGAAGAACGAATATTGTGAAAATGGCCATACAGCCCAAAGTAATTTATAGATTCAATGCTGTTCCCATTAAGCTACCATCGACTTTCTTCTCAGAATTGGAAAAAAACTACTTTAAATTTCATATGGAACCCATATAAAAAGAGCCTGTATAGCCAAGACAATCCTAAGCAAAAGGAACAAAGCTGGAGGCATCATGCTACTTGACTTCAAACTATACTACAAGGCTACAGTAACCAAAACAGCATGGTACTGGTACCAAAACAGATACATAGACCAATGGAACAGAACAGAGACCTCAGAAATAACACACACATCTACAACCATCTGATCTTTGACACCATCTGATCTTTGACAAACCTGACAAAAACCAGCAGTGGGGGAAAGGATCCCCTATTTAATAAATGGTACTGGGAAAACTGGCTAGCCATATGCAGAAAGCAGAAACTTGATCCCTTCCTTACACCTTATACAAAAATTAACTTAAGACGGACTAAAGACTTACATGTAAAACCCAAAGCCATAAAAACCCTAGAAGAAAACCTAGGCAATACCATTCAGGACATAGGCATGGGCAAAGGCTTCATGACTAAAACACCAAAAGCAACTGCAACAAAAGCCAAAACTGACAAATGGGATCTAATTAAACTAAAGAGCTTCTGCACAGCAAAAGAGCCTATCATCAGAGTGAACAGGCAACCTACAGAATGGGAGAAAAATTTTGCAATCTACCCATTGGACAAAGGTCTAATATCCAGAATCTACAAGGAACTTAAACAAATTTATAAGGAAAAAGCAAACAACCCAATCAAAAAGTGGGTGAAGTATATGAACAGACACTTTTCAAAAGAAGACATTTATGCGGCCAACAAACATGAAAAACAGCTCATCGTCACTGGTCATTAGAGAAATGCAAATCAAAACCACAGTCAGACACCATCTCACACAAGTTAGAATGGCAATTATTAAAAAGTCAGGAAACATCAGATGCTGGCAAAGCTGTGGAGAAATAGGAATGCTTTTACACTGTTGATGGGAGTATAAATCAGTTCAACCATTGTGGAAGACAGTGTGGCAATTCCTCAAGGATCTAGAACCAGAAATACCATTTGACCCAGCAATCCCATTACTGGGTAGGTACCCAGAGGATTATAAATCCTTCTACTATAAAGACACATGCACAGGTATGTTTATTGAAGCACTATTTACAATAGCAAAGACTTGGAACCAACCCAAATGCCCATGAATGATAGACTGGACAAAGAAAATGTGGCACATATACACCATGGAATACTATGCAGCCATGGAAAAGAATGAGTTCATGTCCTTTTCAGAGACATGAATGAAGCTGGAAACCATCATTCTCAGCAAACTAACACAGGAAGAGAAAGCCAAACATTGCATGTTCTCACTCATAAGTGGGAGTTGAACAATGAGAACACATGGACACAGGGAGGGTAACATCACACACTGGGACCTGTCAAGGGGTGAGGACAAGGTAAAGGAGAGCATTAAGACAAATACCTAATGCATGTGGCGCTTAAAACCTAGATGATGGTTGATAGGTGCAGCAAACCACCATGGCACATGTATACCTGTGTAACAAACCTGCAATTTCTGCACATGTATCCCAGAACTTAAAGTAAAATAAAATAAAAATTCAAGCTTCTTTGATTTCTTTCCCATTGGTGTTTTTCTGTAGCTAAGGAGCAGGATCCTTCCCCAGGCAAGGAAAAGATGGGCAAGTGCCATTCTCTTTTCCACTTAGTGTCCAGGGTATGTGGCAGTTTTCAAAAGGTTCCCTCAGTAGACTTGAAGCACCAACAAATACCTTGAATTTCTACGTCCAAGTCATTGTGAGTCTCATCACGGGAGCCTCAGAGGATAAAACGATTTCATATAGTGTTTACTGCAATTCTTGATTCTGGTCTAAAAGTTGTGGTGGCTTTAAGGACCGTAAGTCTTGTAAAAACAAACAAACAAAAAACAAACAAAAAAACAAAACACACACACACAAACCCACACTCTGCTTTCTGCAGTGCGGTACTTTGGAGGAAAAGGGACACCTTAGAGATGCTCTCAGTAACATCCACCTAGGGGAAAGAAACCAACTTTGTCAAGCCTCTCCCTGTGTTAGCCTCTGTGCCAGACACTTGACATGCTTCATCATATTCATTTCTCATTACAAGCCTGCAACAGTGATATTATTATTCCCATTTTACAGCTTAAGAGACACCGGTACAGAGAGGTTACTAAACACCAAAGACATTCAGGAGGTGAGTTGTAAAGCCGGAAGGCAATCCAAGCTTGTTTTGCTCATAACATTATATCAAGGAATCCTTGTCTTGAAGGAATTAACTCTGACAACAGATGATGCTGGGTCCAGTGATTCAGGGAAGAGTGTGGCGGAGCCTGAGTGAGCATCCTTTGAAGGGTTGCTCACTCACTCTTGTTGATTCAGTAGCTCAGGCAATGGGGAAGAGGTTGCTGTTTCACAGACCTTTAGTCCATACTCTGCAGCCAGTATTGCCGGCCTTCCCCTCTCTCCACACACTGCCCAGGCTGCCCTTCCATGGCGAATTCCCACTTCCAGGTTGCCCCCGATGTTCTATGATGACTTGAGACTGGTTTTACTCTTTGGATCTCTGCCTTCTTGTTTGTTTTGATCCCCCTTGGAAACTGCGAGTTGTAAGCTGCAGAAGTAGACTATAAGGTTGCTCAACACTGAGTAAATGAAACCGTGTCTGATAGCCTGCAGTAAACATGTCTTTTTTTTTTTTTTTTTTTTGAGACGGAGTCTAGCTCTGTCACCCAGGCTGGAGTGCAGTGGTGTGATCTCCGCTCACTGCAAGCTCCACCTTCCAGGTTCACACCATCCTCCTGCCTCAGCCTCCCCAGTAGCTGGGACTACAGGTGCCTGCCACCATGCCTGGCAAATTTTTTGTATTTTTAGTAGAGACGGGGTTTCACCGTGTTAGCCAGGATAGTCTCGATCTCCTGACCTCGTGATCTGCCCGCCTCGGCCCCCCAAAGTGCGGGGATTACAGGCGTGAGCCACCGCGCCTGACAAGCTTGTCTTTTTATTCTGCTGCTTTGACATCTGGGGCCTTGTTGACCCAGGAGGGACTGCACTCCCAGGGTTAGCCAATCCCTGGAGTAACAAACAACTCAAGTGTGAATTTCATAATCAAACTAACCAATCCAGAGTCCCTACCCATTAAGGACGTCCCTTATCAAGCTCTTACACTCCAGGGTACCATCTACCTCCCTTACCGGTCCCTCACCGATCCATGCGGTCCATCACCGCATTGAGGGATGGACTACCAGACAAGGAACAGCTCCTCTGCCCCAGAATCTGCCAAAATTATTCAAACTACCCCATCCTATGCCTGTTTACCCTGCCTTAGCATTCCTTCCCATGGAAACCACTATGAAGACCCTTGCCCACATTTTCCCACTGCTCCCTCTGCCTCCCGACCTACCTTGGTACCTCCTCAAGTGACCTTCATACTTCCTGTTTCTAGGGATCAGTGAGCATTAAACTTCCTCCTTCATAGCAGTCATTTCAGGGTCTGCATGTCTTACCATACTTGATCAAAACAAACACTGGGTCGATTTTTAAACACATCTGCACAGAGATATTGTCTAATATAAACTGAGTTTATTCATACTCCACTGGGGGCTCAGGAAGGAAACTCAGAGTGCTATTGGTATTAGACGACTAGGAGCTGAGAGTTGAAGCTAAGTGAGGCCAGAGCACATGTCAGGGATGCCGTGCTCTGTGGTACCCAGTGAAGTACCAAGAAGAGAAGAGAGTTAACTGACGGATTTGATGGTGAGTATGATATAATGTCTCATATCTCCTTGTTCAGTGCCTACATCTAGGGGAAGGTCTCAGTTTAGAAAACTTGAGGCCATATAGAAGGGAATTATGCTGAGCCTTTCATAGAGTCAAGTATACGGAAAGGGTCTAGGAGGCAGAAGAACTTTCTTGGAAGGAAGGATGTGACAGAAGGCGTGCCACGGACCCGTCCAGTTGTCTGTTCCCTAGCCCTGCCTGAAAAGAGAAAGGCTGGATGTAAAAACAAAAGTAACCATTTTTCTGTCATTCAGGACATAGACAAGGCTACTTTGAGGCTCCAGTGACAAAAAGGAAAGCAGAGAGTTGCTGGTGGGAGGCATGCTCCCCGTTGCTGGGCAAAAACCACAGGAGACAGCCTAGCTCACATGCTGAGATCGATGCCATGGGGACCAGTGACACAACAAGGTTGTATTGTCTTGAGGGTGCTGCAGTCCTGGCTGAACTGGGAGACAGTCTGCTGGGAGTGGCAGCAGCATTCTGTGTGGAAATCCACAGCAGCCTTAGCAATAGTCGGGGTAGCGCTTCATTCAAGCTGCCACATTGCCACAGACATCGACAAGAAGCTCAGGGAAGAAGGACTTAGGAGGGCTATCTGTGAACACTCTGGGGACCTGAGCACTAACAGTGGGGCTTTGGGAAGGTTACAAGGAGCAGATAGAGAGACCAGGAGTCAGCAGCATTGAGTATCCGATTCACACTGACGCAACCTCATTTTAAACCACAAATTGGGAGGCCTGGAGACTTCACGCAAAGAATCGAGAAAGCCCTTGATAACGACTATTCCAAGGCTTGATCAGATATGTGAGCCAGGAAAACTAAACGCAGCTCAAGTGCTTGATATCTCTTGAATTTCCTTAGCCTCCTACCCCTCGAAAGACCTTTCCAAGGTTGCTCTCTGTAAGAAAAATGAAAGCGCCTCCCAGCCGGCTCTAGCCAATAATTCATTCGGAAGCAAGTTGCTTATCTCTTTGATCTGGGTTCTGGAGGGTGCCCCTGTCTGAGCTGCTTGCATGCTGGGTACTCTTGCTAAGCCTCACTGACTGCACCAAGGGATACTAGGCGAGGCACTATTTCCATATCTGCATTAGCCAGCTTTGGGTCAATTAAAGTAAAACCGAAAACAGCTTGGTAGGTTGCTGGATAGGCAATGTTGGGGCTCAGAAACGGATACCCCGAAATATGGTGCTGTGAACATGCAGAACTGAAGCCGCCTCTAATTCTCTCTGACCTCTCCTCCTCCCCTCCCATCTCTGCCTCTAATCATAGGATGAAGTTGTTCTCTGAAGTTCTTTCATCTGCCTGAAATCCAGACCGTCCAAAAAGGAAAACAATAACCTCTGGTTCTTTCCCTGAGTTTCATTCACTGAACTCACATCGCAGGAAAAAAGATTGAAATCTGTCACCCTGAACAGACTTTTGTGACAAACCATTGTCTGGTCTGCGCACCGTACAGACTTTTTCCCAGGCCCATTGTATGTTCTTCAAGGCCATTGAATTCCCCTAAAAATCATTACTACCCCCCTAAAATTGTATATGCTTCCCCACCTCCCTTTCGCCTAAGAAGAAGGGTATCTGAGCATTCATACTCTACTGTGTGGTGGGAAAATCACTCTGATATCCCCCATGCATGTTAATAAATATGTTTGCCTTTTCTCCTATCAATTTGCCTTTTTCATTTGATTTTCAGCAAATATTCAGAAGGCAAAGGGAGATTTTTTTCCCTTGATCCCTACAGCAACTTTCCCTATCTCAGTGTTTCTGAAAAAAAGTGTTACTGGGTAGGTGTTGATGGGCAAAAGGTGTGACTGTAGCTGCTAAAACCAGCAGAGCGAGTGTGGTCACCTGTGGTTGCATTTCCTTCAGCCCTAAATACGCTCTCATCAAGCCCTCTTCCACCTACCAAACACCTCCCAGCCCTGAGTCCAAAGGTCTCTCTGCTCTTCCTGCATCCCTCAGGTCTAAAGGACATGGTAAGCCACTAGGATTTCTTCCTTTAAGTTAAGGGGTGGTCTGTTTACCTATGTTATGCCTGTGTGGTATGGTCAAAGGAGTCCTGGCTGCTGGTTTAGCAGTACTGTCTGAGCATAGCTGTTCAACAGACTTCAGTGTAGAAATTCTAGCACACAAACAAATGACTTTCACATTCTTAAGTCTGCGACTTGTTTTTCTCGTGGTTTCTTGTGGTTGTTTTTCTGACCAGGAATACTCATCTCCTTCCCAACTCTTACTGCTTTAAAAATGTTGGCCAGGCACGGTGACTCACACCTGTAATCCCAGCACTTTGGGAAGCTGAACCTGGTGGATCACCGAGGTCAGGAGATCGAGACCATCTTGGCTAACATGGTGAAACCCTGTCTCTACTAAAAATAAAACAAAATTATCCAGGCGTGGTGGCATGTGCCTGTAGTCCCAGCTACTAGGGAGGCTGAGTCAGAAGAATAGCTTGAACCCCAGACGTAGAGGTTGCAGTGAACTGAGATCATGTCCCTGCATTCCAGCCTGGTGGACAGAGGGAGACTCCGTCTCAAAAAAAAAAAAAAAAAAAAAATGTTATTGTACCAAAAAAAAAAAAAAACCTCAAACAAAATTAAAAATTAAAACAAAACTTCACCCAGAATTGCACCACGAAAGCACATCATTTGTTTTCACTTTCTAGCTTTCTTTCCTTCCCACATTCATAAGCGTCATTTGCATAGTCACAACCATAATGGAGATAGGTTCATTCTGTCATTTTCACTTAATAGTCTACCATTATTTTTTCCAAGTTATTATATAGTTTTTCTAATTATAATTTTAATGAACATATATTCCATGGAGTTGATGTTCAATTATCCACTTAACATCCACTTAATAAAATTCTTCAAGTCATTCTTGAAGCTGTGTCTCTAGCCCCATGTCTGTGGCAAGCCTTACACAGATGCACCAGGTCTCAGAGAACCCACCCTCCTTTGTCATTCAGACCATCCTCTCTCCGTTTGCCAGACTCCCAGCAAGTATCCTTTTGTATTTTCTAACATCTCTACATGCAAATGTGTTGTCTCTCTTTCTAGATACTAATAGCTTCATGAACAAAACCAAGTCCCTTTCACCTCTGAATCCCCTACACTTAGCAGAATACCTGACATTTTATGGTGCTCAGTAAAAGTGGATAATTAACAACAGCAACAGCAATGCCTGTGGCATGAGAGCCCTTCATTACAAGCCACAGAAATACTACTACTCTGTATAAATTTAGCAGAAGAGGAGCTTATTAAAATTAAACGTACATCTAACTGATGACCCAGCAATTTCACTCCCAGTTGTGCGCTCATGAGAAATAAGGCCAGGTGCTGTGGCTCACGCCTGTAATCCCAGCACTTTGGGAGGCCAAGTTGGGCGGATCATGAGGTCAAGAGATGGAGACCATCCTGTCCAACATGGTGAAACCTTGTCTCTACTAAAAATACAAAAATTAGCTGGGCATGGTGGCGGGTGCCTGTAATCCCAGCTACTCAGGAGGCCGAGGCAGGAGAATCCCTTGAACCCGGGAGGCAGAGGTTGCAGTGACTGGAGATCACACCACTGCACTCCAGTCTGGTGACAGAGTGGGACTCCATCTCAAAAAAAAAAAAAAAAAAAAAAAAAAGAGAGAGAAGAATAAAAGCATATGTCCACAAAAACACTTACACTAGAATGCTCACCTCAGTCTTATTTGGAATTACTCCAAACCGAAAAACAAACCATCCATCTATTAATGGCAGAATAGGTGAATGATTTGCAGTGTGTCCATACAATGGAATACTGCTCAGCAAGAAAAAGAGGCATGCTGCTGATACAGAAACCAACTTGGATGAATCTTGAAAACATGATGCTGAGCAAAGAAAGCCAGACACAGAAGAATCCAACAGGCAAAACTAACCTCAGGTGATGAAAATGCGGCCGCCAGGGCACTGATAAGCCGGGAAACACCCAGACATTACTCAGTTTGTCAGGTACTGAGGCACAAACGGCTGCAAGTGGATGCAGCTGCTGTTCCTTTGATCCTAGGAAAATGTCTTAACATATCAATTGGACAACTCCTGGTGACTTCACAGGGACTCGGAATGAGAAGATTCTACTGAAAGAATAACCACCATTCCAGGCCTCACTGTTCTGGCAAAGCTCCTAAGCACTCGGGAGGCTGGAGTGAGGGGTACAAGTAACACAAACCAGAGCTTGGGATGGCATGGATTCTGCCTTTTCGTACCCTTGCTGGGACATAGCAGAGAGTGGAGTGTGGGCCAAGGGGTTAAGATCTCCATCAGGGATCCCTGGGTTTTGAGGGTGGAGAAAGGAGGGCACATGGCTCCCCGCTCTTGGCTGGTTTAATCCTCACCCTCCATCTGCCCTTCATCAGTGAATGCCTCTGCTTGTCCAGGTTGAGCTCGACAGCTAGAAGCATGTAAACAGCAGGTTTTACCTGAATCCGGGCTGTCCATGAGCTGGAAATGAATGGTTCTCACTGCTTAAAGTGAAATCACCTGAATGAACCAGAATTGGGTTATAGATTTTGCCTAAGTCTGGATATAAATTTTTTTAGTACCAGGAAGTGCATAGAAGTGGAGGTGAATGATCCTTTCTTTCTTCATGTTCTATATATGGACCCATGATTTCCTTACTAGAAAGACTTGTGTCTGATGAGCCTGCGGACTATGGAGAGGCAAACAGGATTACCTAAAGAAGAATGCATGATGTAATCCCAGCACTTTGGGAGGCCGAGACGGGCAGATCACGAGGTCAGGAGATCAAGACCATCCTGGCTAACACGGTGAAACCCCATCTCTACTAAAAATACAAAAAAATTAGCATGGTGGCAGGTGCCTGTAGTCTCAGCTACTTGGGAGGCTGAGGCAGAAGAATGGCGTGAACCTGGGAGATGGAGCTTGCAGTGATCCCAGATCGCGCCACTGCACTCCAGCCTGGGCGACTGAGCAAAACTCCGTCTCAAAAAAAAAAAAAGAACGCATGAAACTCAGGTAGTCTTGCAATAAGCCAGCTCAGACAAGAGTCTCCCTTCTTCTTATGGAGAGAATTTGCACATGATTTCAACTTCCAAAGTCTCCAGATGCTAGCCAGCTGGCATTTTCCAACACAGTTGGCCCAGCCAAGGTTAGATTTGGTTCCCAAGTCCGTAATGTTTATTTGCTGCCTGCAAAATCACTCTCATACTTGCTCTAGAAAATGAGAGAGTGAGAGGGAGGCGAGGTCTCTTTCCTGGTGCACAACCTCATGGTGCGTCCAGCGGGTCTTGTACAGATCTCAGTACTGTTCTGTAACACGACAGGAGAGAGAGGGCAACCCGTGACGCTGCTGACCCTTTTGCCCTTGAACATCATCAGCATGCACCAAGTACTGTGTTCTGGTGTTCACCTAAACACTGCAAATAGTTCTTCCACTAAAACCCCAAAGTGGGAAATGTCTTAAACGCAGAAAGAAATGCAGCTGATGAACAGCCAAAGTAACCGGCAACATTCATTGTATTTCTAACAATTAAAGGGATTTGGGGAAAGGTCCATCAGACGATTCTGGCCAGTGTCCATGTTATTCAATGGAGTATAACTGGGTCATTTTAAATAGCAGATTTAGTCAGAAAGACTTGAGCTTAAATCTCACATTTGTCAGCCACTAGTTGTATAATAAAAAAAATTTTACTTAAACTCTATGATCCTCAGTTTATTATTTATAAACTTGAGATGATTACATCAGCTTCAACCAGGTGTCATGCAGCTTAAGTAAAAATCACCCACGTGTAGCACTTAGTGCAACGACCGGAAATATAATAAATTCTCAATAAATAATTGTAACTATTATTAATAATGCTGTTAACATGAACAAAGGTGGTAATAAAGGGAAAAATAACAAAATGTACAACTCTGGCTCCTGGAGGACAGCCTCAATTCTGCTAGATCACTTCAACCAGCTTTTCTCCTGAGTGAGGATGGTCGTAGCATCCCAGAGCTGTGATCTACAGACCCATACAGGCTAGCAAAATGTGGCTGCTTTCAGCAATGGCATCAAGGCAGGAATACATATTGTAGTAAGAAAAAAAAAAAGAGAGAGAGATGAAAAGACAAAACTTTATCTTTGAAATGACTTGGCTTAGGTCTGAAAACTCCATTGCCATGGATGACCGAAAATGTAATCTTACTGATTCAAGACAATTTGTTCACTGCTGTTTAAAACTTAATCTCATTTAGGTAAATCCTGTGCCTGGCGTGAGCAGAGCACATCTTAGAGGTGGCTGAGGCTGAGATGTTGCTGGGATTCTCATGCCTTCAACATCCGCCCCTGACCTTCCAGGCCCCATGCTATAGCCACTGGATTGTCATCAGTCCAGCCCAGTGTTACTGGAAAGGGGTCAGGATCCAGACCCCAAGGGAGGGTTCTTGGATCTCATTCAAGAAAGAAATCAGGGCGAGTCCATCAAGTAAAGTGAAAGCAAGTTTATTAAGGAAGTAAAGGGGCCGGGCGCGGTGGCTCAAGCCTGTAATCCCAGCACTTTGGGAGGCCGAAACGGGCGGATCACGAGGTCAGGAGATCAAGACCATCCTGGTTAACACGGTGAAACCTCGTCTCTATTAAAAAATACAAAAAAAAAAAAAAAAAAAAAAAAACTAGCCAGGCGAGGTGGCGGGCGCCTGTAGTCCCAGCTACTCGGGAGGCTGAGGCAGGAGAATGGCATAAATCCGGGAGGTGGAGCTTGCAGTGAGCTGAGATCCAGCCACTGCACTCCAGCCTGGGCGACAGAGCA
>NC_037684.1:67493938-67606654 GCF_003255815.1 Theropithecus gelada
GCCATTCTCCTGCCTCAGCCTCCCGAGTAGCTGGGACTACAGGCGCCGCCACCACGCCCGGCTAATTTTTTGTATTTTTAGTAGAGACGGGGTTTCACTGTGTTAGCCAGGATGGTCTCGATCTCCTGACCTCGTGATCCGCCCGTCTCGGCCTCCCAAAGTGCTGGGATTACAGGCTTGAGCCACCGCGCCCGGCCTGTGGTTATTTCTTGGTGATATACTAAATGATGGTGGATTATTCATGCCTCCCCTTTTTAGACCCTATAGGATAACTTCCTGATGTTGCCATGGCATTTGTAAACCATCGTGGCACTGGTGGGAGTGTAACAGTGAGGATGGCCAGAGGTCACTCTTGTCGCCGTCTTAGTTTTGGTGGGGTTTGGCCGGCTTCTTTACTGCAAAAAGATAAAGACCTTTATCAGCAAGGTCTTTATGACCTGTATCTTGTGACAACCTCCTATCTCATCCTGTGACTTAGAATGCGTTAACAGTCTGGGAATACAGTCCAGTAGGTGTCAGCTTCATTTTACCCAGCTCCTGTTCAAGATGGAGTTACTCTTGTTCAAAAGCCTCTGTCACCACCGCTGCTTCTGGTAAGCAGACCTCTCTGGAGCTCAGATGTTTCTGCCTTCTCTACTAAAATTCAGTTGCTCTCACTCCCTTTGAGGCAGGATTTTGCTCTTCTTCAAATTCTTCTTTGTAATCCATGTTTGCCCTCTTTATTCGGGATTTTCCTCCTGATCTTCTAGCCAAGCTTTTGGGAATTCAAATATTTACTCTTTTTCTTTACAAGCACCTGATTCTTGGAAGAAAGCTCTATGGCATTCATGATTGCAGAATCGGCTGTAGATTTAACAGAACAACAAATGACTAATTAAAAGTTCAAATGCTGGAACTTGACTTTTTTGTTCACTTTGTACAATCTATAGCCTAAGGGCGGTGTACATGAAAAGCCTTTTCTTCAGGGATAAAGGGAAAGGTGTAGGGAAAAAGAGATCAAAGTAATCACACACATAATATCAAAATACTGCTCACTGCAAATACAATTATTTCTGCGCATATGTTCTACCTGTAGCCCAAGGCTAGCTCAGGGTGTGGTCCAGAAAATATCCCCTTGGCTTTCCCCACAAGCTTTGTGGATGCCCCCACTTCAACAAGACAGACACCAGGCGAGAGTTTCTGAGCTTCTCGAGTGGAATCTGGAAAGCACACCAATGAAGACGTTGCAGAGTGTCTGCCGTGTTTGTTTCTGAGTTAGGAGGGTGAGCCGGGAATACTGATGGGATCACAAAACCCACCACTACCCAGGAAAGGCAGAAAGATATAATAAAGAATTAGGAAACCTTCCACAATTTAGAGGCTACTCTGCTGTGCTTGGCTAATAGTCGACCTGCTCCTTGGTGTGTCTGGCAAGAGGTTGGAAGAATCAAAACAGATTATCAAGCAAGGAGTTGACTTGGACTCTGCCTGTGTTGTTGTACTTCTCCACCCAACCTCCCTTGTCTGAATGCAGGAGGCTGCTGCAGACATAGGACACTTACTCCCCAACTCTATTGCCCCAACATCAGGACCCCTCCTGTAGTTCTCAGTGCCTCCTAATGTTTGGGCTGATACTTTTCTCCAAGTCAGGAAAATGGCTCTAAGTAGAGTCCTTGTACCATATTGTGCTTCCACCTGTCAGCTTTGCCTTCCCTGGAGCCACACAGAACTCTGCTGTCCACAGCCCAATCTCCTGTCCATCCCTCTTCTGTCACAAAACCACCGAGTCCAAATGGGAAAGCCTTTGGGAAGGAAAATCTCCGACGATCTGCAGTAGAGCCAAGATTTGAAGACAGTGGTCCTAGTTCCAAGTTCGGTGTCCTCTCTGCTGCGTCAGTCTATAACTCCCGAGGTTTCAATCTAGCTCAGTGCCCCAGCCCCAGCAGCAACAAAGACAAAAGCCATCTGCTAGACCCTCTGCTGCAGGCCCCCGCAGCAAAGGCACTTTCCTGCCTTATAACAAGGAAGTAGCGGTTATGCTGGGAGCAATTACCCAAGCTTAAAAACATCGGCTCAGATAAAATTAGATTTGACCTGAGAGATTGTTTCAAACACCAACTCAACTGCCTTTGATGTTCTGAATCCCATCAAATTGCACATCGTTCTCTCTTCCTGGCTTTAAAGTCAATCTCTTCATCAGAGAAGTGAGAAAGACCTGTTTTTCCTGAACATCTTTAAAACCCTTTCCCCGCAGGTGTTGTAACAGGCTGGTAGATGTGGTGTCTGCTAGTCGTATCAAACACCACAGCACTTGAGCCAGGGATATTAGCTGAGGTATCACTCTGAAAGGTTCTGCCCAGAGTCATAGACTGATGAAAGGGACAATCCCTGTCCCTTACAGGTGGAGAGTCCAAGGGCCAGAGAAGTCTTGTGACCTGCTCAAGGCAGATGGGTCCAAACGCCGGAAGCAAGACTTCATCCCAGGACTCCAGTCTTCCTGTGCCATCCTCTTTCATGCTTTCATGATGATTTCTTATATCTGGGCCAGATTTTGACTTAGGGCTTTCGCAGTTTGAGGAAGAGAGAAGTAACTAATTGGGAGAGGCAAGATTTGAATACGGAAATTTTGATTTCAGAATGTATTGACTTTTTCTACTACAATAAGGAAGGATGATAGATTAGGATGATGGCAAGAGCAAAGGAGTAAGTAAGTTCCTTGATAAATGGGACATGCTCATCCTCTTTCCTGCTTTATGCCCAGCATTAATTCTATGTTTAACACATAGTAGGTGTTCAGTAAATAATTGGGAGAGAAGGACAAGAAGGGAAGGAAGGAAGAACAGGAAATAAATGGGCGGTTATCTGAAGGCACTCTTGCTCTGAGGTCTATGGGTTTTATAGTCACTTCTTTAGGCTAAGGTTTTTCTCTAATGTCTGGCTTTTGATTTGGGGATTTTTGTTAGTTTATTTTAGTTTGAGATTTGTTTGTTTCTTGTTTTGCCTAAGTTAAAGAGATTTGAAGTTTTTAGAAATCTAACTTCTGGATAAGTGGAAAGTTGTGAATTTTATTGAGTAATTCTTTTTGTTTAATTTTCCCAAGCTCTCATAATAATAGCTAGGGTTAGGAGTAAAGGGAAAAAAAAGTGTGGGTTCTATGCAAGAGTATGGCGTTCCATTCCAATCCTCTTCCCTTTTGTGTCCTCCCATTTTCCCTGGTACTTTTGATCTCTTTGTGCCGCAGATGAAATCTACTTGGGCTACATATGATTCCCTTTGGGTCTAGATTTTCACTAAGCAAGTCTGACTAAAGGGCCCAAGCTGAGATCCTCTGTTCACTCATGCATTCATACATCATGCATTCATACATCAATCATTCAAAGAATATTTATTGTGTTCTTGTGCCATACACTTTGCTAGGTGATTCTAAAATGAATGGGGGCCAGGCGCAGTGGCTCATGCCTGTAATCCCAGCACTGTGGAAGGCCAAGGCAGGCGGATCACCTAAGGTCAAGAGTTTGAGACAGGCCTGGCCAACATAGTGAAACCCTGTCTCTACTAAAAATACAAAAATTAGCTGGGTGTGGTGGCATGCACCTGTAGTCCCAGCTACTGGGGAGGTTGAGGCAGGAAAATTGCTTGAACCTGGGAGGCAGAGGTTGCAGTGAGCCGAAATCATGCCACTGCACTCGAGCCTGGGCAACAGAGCAAGACTCCATCTCAGAAACAAAAAAATCATAATAATAAAATAAAATAAAATGAATGGGGTTTAATCCCTGACCTCACACTCACAATGAATAAAGTAAACAAGCAATTATGCAACGAATGTGATCACTGGAGCATCAAGAAGGCAAGAACCAATTTTTCTGATGGGTAGAAAAATTAAGACTTTATAGAGAAAATGATAGTAAAACTGAGTTTGAAATATGACTAGGATTTTAGAAGGTGAAAGGTGAGAGACCAAGTGAGAAGAAGTCACTGCAGGCAGAGGTTAAAATCGAATCAATAAGAATAAAGTCCAAAGTCCTCAATGTGGCTTATAGTTATCTGCCTACTCATCCAGTCCCGTCCCTTATCACTTTTGTGCCTTTTCAGTGTATGCAGACACAAACGTTTCTTTTAGTAACTAGAATCCTTGAAGCCTGTTTCCCTCACAGGACATTTGTACTTGCTGTTCCCTGTGATTAAAGCGTTCTACTTCAAGTTATTCATATGGCTGCTTTAATATCAGCATTTAAGTTGCAGCTCAAACACTTTGTATGAGAGAGGTGCTATTACAATCCCCATTGTACAAATCAGGAACTATTCTGTAATGGCTAAATAGCTTATCCAAAGCCATACAACTAGCAAATGAAGTTGCCAGAATTTAACCCAGGTAGTTTTGGCACGTAGTCCCAGTATCTCACACTGGCCCTCTCACTCTATGAACTGACCTTATTTATACATTTACATGCCTCCATCTTTTTGTACTAGAATATACTCTCCATGAATGCAGAGCCCTTGTCTGTCTTGTTCACAACAGCATCCTCAGCACCTAGCACACAGCCTAGCATAGAGGCAATGCCTTAGTCTATTTTCTGTTGCTATAATAGAATACCTGTGGGTAATTTCTTTTTTTTTTTTTTTGAGATGGAGTCTTGCTCTGTCGCCCAGGCTGGAGTGTAGTGGCGCGATCTCGGCTCACTGCAAGCTCCGCCTCCCGGGTTCACGTCATTCTCCTGCCTCAGCCTCCCGAGAAGCTGGGACTACAGGTGCCGCCACCACGCCTGGCTAGTTTTTTTGTATTTTTAGTACAGATGAGGTTTCACTGTGTTAGTCAGGATGGTCTCGTTCTGGTGACCTCGTGATCCGCCTGTTTCGGCCTCCATAAATGCTGGGATTACAGGCGTGAGCCACCGCGCCAGGCCGGTGATGTCGTTTTTAAAACAAAATGTATTCCTCAGTTCTGAGGGCTGGGAAGTCTAAAGCCAAGGGACTGCATCTGCTTGGCTTCCAGTTAGTACCTTCTTGCTAACATGGTGGGAGGCCTCGCAGGGTGAGAGAGGCACACTGAGAGCCCCAATGACTTTTATAACAGGCCTATTTTCATGAAAACTGACCCACTCTATGATAACCCATTCGTCCACTAAACCATTAATGATTTCATTCATTCACGCATGCAGAGGCCTCATGATCCAATCACTGCTTACAGGCCCTCTGAATACTGTTACATTGGAGATTAAGTTTTAAGATGAGTTTCAGAGGGGACAAACATTGAAACCATAGCAGGCACCTAAGCAATCTTTTTTTGAATGAATAAATGAGAAAAATCTGGGGAGAGAGAACGTGTACATAAAGAAGATAAGAGGTATACTACTTTTAGGTAAGGAAATAGCATGGAAGTTTATTTAACTGTGACCTCTGAGAACTATGACCCTGTTTTTATCCCTTCCCTCAAAGTAGTGATAGAATTGTTGGAAATACAGGTCAGATAGGAACAGATATGTTGGCTGGATAGTAAGTAATGGGGGGAGATTGAGAGTTTTGCGGGAGCGGGGGATGAGGAATCCTTGTGATATGGCCCAAATTATCAGACATAAATGACTGCCCACTCCTAACCAAGGAAGATAATGGGCATCACTTCATGGGGGTCCTTTCCACAGAGCAGTGATCACTGAACAGCAGGAAAATAACTTCCTGAAAGGTCCCCATGGTGTCAATAACCTAGGAGTCCTCTCCAACTGATCAAACCTAGATGGCCGCAGCAGATGGTGTTAATGAGCCTGAAATGACTCAAGCTATTTCTGCAGTCTGCTGTCTGCCAGCAGCTCCCTCTCAGCCACAGGTCACTGATCTCTTCCCAGTCAAGTGCCAGGGTGCTCAGTGGACTATGTCACCTCGCCTGGTAGGATTTCCAAGATGGCAGTGGTTCTAGGTCAATGACTGCTGCTGCTGGCCAGAGCTTCCCAGGCATGTCCCAGACTGGCTGTGCTCCTCAAGGGAGGAGTCTGGATTTGCACTTTGAGATTCTGATTCATAGGGCAGTCTCCAGCTGCTCATCACACCCTGCTTTTTTTCCCTAGCCTTTGAAAAGAAGCCACGTGATTCAATTGTTGACAGTTCTCCTCACTTTCTAGCAAATAAACCCTCACAGCTTCAATGGAATCAGTGATGATAGTTTGGGCTTAGAAAGTTATAATGTGGCTTACTCATCCCAAATAGTAACTAACATAGATTGATTACTTTTTCTGTGCCAGAGACTTTTCTAAGCCTTTTACAAACAGTATCTCATTGAATTTCAGAACAACTCTAGGTTACAGGAGCTTTATTATCCCCATTGCACAAATGAAGAACTGAGAGGTAGAGAAGTTAATAACTTATTCAAAGTCTTATAGGCAGCAAACGACATAGCCCATATCTGTCAAATTTCAAAGTTGGAGTTTTTAGTAGCTTACCTATTGGGCTATGTTGACATGTTTATGACTTTTGTTTTGTTTTGTTTTAGACAGAGTCTCGCCCTGTCGCCCAGGCTGCTCGCCCAGTGCAGTGGTGCAATCTCAGCTCACTGCAAGCTCTGCCGGCTAATTTTTTGTATTTTTACTAGAGACGGGGTTTCACCATATTAGCCAGGATGGTCTCAATCTCCTGACCTTATGATCCGCCAGCCTCGGCCTCCCAAAGTGCTGGGATTACAGGCGTGAGTCACCACACCCGGCCTGATATGTTCATGACTTTCGACCCCTCCAAATATGCCCTAATGTGAGAGTTGAAAGTTCACACCACTATCTATCAATACATCTGCTATGTTACGGGATGATTTCCTAAAGTATGGTTTCTTTTTTTAAAAAAATAGTTACATTTCTGTCCTTGTGATAGTTTGCTCAGAATGATGGTTTCCAGCTTCATCTATGTCCCTACAAAGGACATGAATGCATCCTTTTTTATGGTTTCATAGTATTCCATGGTGTATATGTGCTACATTTTCTTAATCCAGTCTATCATTGATGGACATTTGGGTTGGGATAGGGGGAGCGGGGTGGGATAGCATTAGGAGGTATACCTCATGTAAACGATGAGTTAATGGGTGCAGCACACCAACATGGCACATGTATACATACGTAACAAACCTGCATGTTGTGCACGTGTACCCTAGAACTTAAAGTATAATCATAAAAAAAAGTTACATTTTTTAATATGGAAATCTCAGCACGTGAAACCAAAGATACAGAGACATCTGTTGCTTCTAGCCTTGGTCAGAATTGATTTAGAAACTAGGTGTCAGAAACGATCAGTTCTGAGGCCTAGCCCATTGACCAGATAGGCAGAGAGGATAAATTTTAAATAAACTCCGTTAAGTCCAACAAAGATGTATTTTAACAATGACTTTCTAAATGCACGATTGTATTAATTGATGCCAGAGGTGCAAAGGAATATAACAAGGTGTGCTGGATGCTTTATTCCTAGGATAAGTAGAGATGAATCTTCAGTTAGTTCAATTCAGCCCCACTTCAACTATGAATACAGAGTTTTGCTTCTAAACCACCGCCATTGTTTTATTTGTTGAAACCACCATCATCTCTATTTCAAAGAGCTTCTAAGAGTTCTGGGTCAGTCTAGGAGGATTCTCCACATGGCAAGGTGGAGGAGTGCTGCACAGGATGTCAAAGTGTGGGTGCTCATCACTCCTAATCAATAACGTCCTGGCAGCAATCAGTGAGAGTTACTCACTAGAGGGTGAAGAGATGAACATTCTTTCCATTTCTTGGCATATGGAATGTTCAGTTTTCACTTGCATGGGAATGGAATACCTTCAGATAATGCAACTTTCATATGCCACTCTGGTACTGGGGACAGATGCAGCTCACGTTGGCATAGGGTGGACAGTCCTTTATTAGTAGCTCAGCTGTCGTCTCTTTGACTCCACATCCAGCCCATGGTATCTTTATCTAGTCTGAGAGTATGAAAACTGTTTTGCATCTTATTCCGACTGTATTGGTCTTATATCCTGGATGCTGGCTTTAAAAATCCAAAAATCAAACATTTAACTCTGTTGCTCTGTTTCTGCTTTGAAAACCCTCCTTAAAGTTTACTTGCCTAAGCTGGAGGGAGATGCTTCTATGTGTGTTTGCAATGATCTCTGTAATATGTCCCTTTTCTAATTAGACACAAGAATTTCCAGTCACAGTCACAGATTGTCAACCAGCAGTCTCCCCCATGGGGGACTGTCATAAGCTTAAGGCAGGAAGGGGCAGAGAATGTGTGCTTCTGGAAGGCAGACAAGCTCTCAACGGAAGAGAAGGAAGGGGCTGAGCTAAACATGCTCACTTTCCTTCTAAACACATCCATCAGTCATTCCTCCTTCTCTGTGATGAAGACTGGGAGCATGGAGAAAACCTATACAATTTCCTTCTGTGACTTTTGCACTGTGTAACAAAGTGAGAATTTCCTCTTCTATGGAAACTTGAACAATGGGAAAAAGGTGCCAATTTTCCTTCATGCTCAGCAACAATGAGGATCCTACTAGAATAGAGGTGCAACGGTAGGCTGTAACTCCATACAGAAGAGGAATTCATTTCAAGTGGGAAGTATGAGAAGGGCAGAATAAAAGGACCATCCCAAAGTAGACCAGACTTGTTATTTTCATCCTATAGAATTAAGTTTCAACACCACCTCAAAACCCCTCTGTTGCAAGTAAAGAAGAAGAAGGATGGTGAGCTGAGATCGTGCCATTGCACTCCAGCCTAGGCAACAAGAGCAAAACTCGGTCTCAAAAAAACAAAAAGAAGAAGGAAAAAAAAAATGAAACAAAACAAAACTCCAGCTAGACAGAGTTTCATGCTGGGTTTCTCTTTCTACAACTTTAAATACTTCTCTGGAATAAATAAACATGTGCTAAATGCTTCCACTGGAAATTTCAACCACAACTCTACATCTCTTGGTCAATTAATCAACTAGTCAGTGAAAATACACCAACTTTGTAATCCCAGCTACTCAGGAGACTAAGGCTAAGGCAGGAGGATTGCTTGAGCCCAGGAGTCTAAGGCTGCAATGAGCTGCAATTGTGCCGCTGCAATTGTGCCACTGCACTGACAGAGCTGCTGCCTAATAGTGGTGTGCTCCAAATCAGCTGAGTGTTGTATTTAGTTGCCCTTGGCTGTGCTAGAACCCAAATATCTTTGGTTACTGAGATTAGATTGGTAACTTTGGATACTGAGATTAGAATTTGAAGAATAGGAAACAGTAGGCAGGAAAGATAGTCACCCATATGGTATGAAATTGTAATGAAAAGATTGTATTTATTGAATACTTCTGTGAGTCAGACATTAAATTACATGCTTTACATGTGTTACCTAATTTAATCAGAGAGGAGAAATTATCAATTGACAGATAATAAAATAGAAGTTGAAGAGGTTAATAATTTGTTCAAGATTAAATAGCAAACAAGTGGAGGACAACTCAAAACCAAGTCGATTTAAGTTTTAAACCCAAGTTCTTATATCTCCTAAGGGATAGAACTTCTTTTGCAGGGGAAGAGATTCTCCAAAGATGGGTCATGGAGGCTGATGTGTTGCCATTAAAGACACATTTCTTCCAGTTAAAGCAATGTTTTCACACCCACATAATTTTTGGTCATATTGCAATATGTTTAGTAGTTTTACTTAAATCAGCTCACAAATTTGCCTTTAACAAAGGAATGAATGTTTTACTACTTTCAATGAAAACCAGTGTTACATATAAAAAGAAGATAACTACACATATGCAAGACAATGTTATTACATATCAATGTTATTAGATATCACGTCATTAAACATTTGCTTCCTGGTGCAGACTCTGAGTTAGACCTGCTGTGTTTTTGTTAAAAAAAAACAAAAAAAAGTGAAATTAGCAAATGTTAGAGATGCATTAAAAGGGGCTAACACCACTTCAAGATGTTTTCCTTGGTATCCTCAGGAGGTTTGGAGTAGAAATAAAAAGGTTATAAGATTTTCACAAGGTGATTTAATATTGCAATGTATTGTCCATTTACCCCTTTAAGTCATCTCCATGAAGCCAGTGGTAATACAGGCTTTGGAAAAGCTAAGGTAAAGTATCACATCCCCAGGAATGTCTCATTAAAATGTGCTACCCTCTGGTTTATAAAGAGGGGAAGGACAAAATTGAAAGTTGACCTGAAGAGAAGAGACGTAGAAGTGGTGGAAAGAAGTAATGAAAAGTGGAGGGTATTTCCAAAATTTGGCTCTGTAGAGCTTCCTCCAAGAAAGTGCATTCATTCTTGGTAACATATTTTTCCAAAAAATATGTTTTCTTATGCCATACTGTCTACCCCACACTTCTTGCCAAGTTTATTTATAATTTAAAATGTTATATGGTATTGTTTTGTTATGCCATTTATTAGCAACCATTATATTATTTACACACTTGGCACACTGCACCAGGAAAACTACTAAATCAAAAATATCTATTTTTTGCTACCAGAAAAAAAAAATGCTTCCTAAAGTATTTGAGAAGAAGTAATAAAAAGAAGAGGATAAGAAAATAGAAAAAAGATTAATGAGTGATCCAGATAGTCAAATTTTCATCCCAGAACCATGTGGTCAGTCACTCAGCTGGTACAGCCCAGGGCACAATAATAAAATTTTTATAGTTAACATTCATTGACATATATACCATAGAGTGCTTACCATATGTCAGAGACTCTAGTAAGCATTTTCATGTATTAATTCATTGAATCATTCTGACATCCATAAATTAAAAACTATAATTATTCTCATTTTACAAAAAAGAAAATGAAAGCATGGAAAGGTCAGGCTACTAGCCCAAGTCACATGCTATTTTGTGATGTAGCTGAAATTTGAACTCAAACAGCAGGGCCAGAGATGACACAGCCCCAATATTTTGGTGTTAAGCCATCTCCTAATTTTTCTGAGATGGCTCTCTCTAGGTATGACAAATTAGTACATGAGATACTGTGTCCAGTTTATCACATGCCATAATCATGAATTTAGTTAATGCACACTAATAATAATCACTTGCAAAGTTGCCTTGAGGCACAGTCTTATTTATGATTGAATCTTCTGGATCCAACACAGACTCTGGCGATTATAGCTGGTGTCCCATAATAATAGTAGTGATCATGGCTAACAATATGGTAGAATGAGAGTCAACTGAATGAAGGCCACAAAACCCGGGTTCACTTAGCAGATATAAAGGCCTGGAAAACTCATCTACATTTGCTGTTCTTTACTTTCCTTGTCCGTAAAATGGGTATCTTAACCTCCTTCCATATGGCTTGATTATTGTGAAGTGGTTTAAGGAATCAATGTAAACTCTGTAAAGAACCGAGAACTAAGCAGAAAAACTTTGGCCTCAAATATGGCTTCTAGGGCAAATTTGGTTCTCTTTGAACCAATAGTTCACAAAAAGGATATCCAATGGCTGAAACTTTTTAAAATTTCTCCATTTTATTAATTATGACGGAAATACAAATTGAAGTCACACTGAGATACTGCCCCACACCCACCAGAATTGCTAACATAGAAAACGGCAAAGTATACAGAATGTGGAGCAACTGGAACTCTCATATACTGCTGGTGAGAATGTAAAATGATACAATCACTTTGGAAAATTCCTTGGCTATATCTACTAAATGTAAATATGTGCATATCCAATGCCTAGTAATTCCAGTCCTAGCTATACATTTGCTCATCAAAAGACATGTAGTGGAATGTTCATGGCAGCACTATTCATAATACTTCACAACTGGAAAAAACAAAAGACCAACAATAGTATAATGGATAAGTAAATTGTGGTACATTCACACAATGGAATACTACACAGCAATAAGAATGAACAAACTGGCCAAGGCAGGTGGATCACGAGGTCAGGAGATCAAGACCATCCTGGCAAACACAGTGAAACCCCCTCTCTACTAAAAATACAACAAATTAGCTGGGCATGGTGGTGGACACCTGTAGTCCCAGCTACTTGGAAGGCTGAGGCAGGAGAATGGCGTGAACCCAGGAGGTGGAGCTTGCAGTGAACAGAGATCATGCCACTGTACTCTAACCTGGGCAACAGAGTGAGACTCCGTCAAAAAAACAAACAAAAAACAGAACAAGCAACAGAGTGAGACTGCGTCAAAAAAACAAACAAAAAACAGAACAAACTACAACTTCATAAATAATATAGGTGAAGCTCACAAACTTAACATTGAAGAAGTCGGACCTAAAAAATATATAATATGTAATCTTTCTTACATAAAGATCAAAAATGGGCAAAGCAAATCTATGATAGGAGAAGTCAGGAGAGTGGGGTACGAGGGAGGCTTCCGTGTGCAGATAATGGTTTCTTGAACTGAGTGTTGGTTACATGCTTATATGAAGTTTGTGAAAGTTAATTGGTTTACTCGTGTACTTTTCTGAATATGCGTTATACTGTAATTAAAAGTCAATGCACAGACACATATGCAGACTTCATTCTCTCTGTATCTTTAAATGGCTTCTGTATAGCAGCCCATTATAAATTTATCTAACTTCCTGATTAACATGCCTATTAAGATAGCAAAGTAAAAGATAAAAAAACTTGCAGTGCTCGTAGTATGGCAGGCAAACCTGTTGGGAACACTGGAGGGAATTTTTGTTTGCCTTCAGGCTGCTGATGTAAGGTTGAAAACAATCTTTTTTTTTTTTTTTTTTTTTTTTTTTTGAGACGGAGTCTCGCTGTGTCACCCAGGCTGGAGTGCAGTGGCGCGATCTCGGCTCACTGCAAGCTCCGCCTCCCGGGTTCACGCCATTCTCCTGCCTCAGCCTCCCGAGTAGCTGGGACTACAGGTGCCCGCCACCACGCCCAGCTAATTTTTTGTATTTTTAGTAGAGACGGGGTTTCACCGTGTTAGCCAGGATGGTCTCAATCTCCTGACCTCGTGATCTGCCCGCCTCGGCCTCCCAAAGTGCTGGGATTACAGGCGTGAGCCACCGCGCCCAGCTGAAAACAATCTTAACAGAGTACCCTGTGATGCCATGGGTGAGTCTGTCTTTTTGAAAATAGGTAGAAATACATTTCTTCCCTTTCCAATATCTTTAGAAACTTGAAGTCTGTACCTAATGGACAATTGAGCTCACATCCTTGCTTTAACACTGAGGGCAGGCAGGGTGGGGTCTCTCCCTCCTCTTGCCATTACTAGCCTTGTTATCATATAAAAGAAGCTTGAAATGGCCAGGCCTGTTATCCCAGGACTTTGGGAGGCTGAGACGGGCAAATCACCTGAGGTTAGGAGTTCGAGACCAGCCTGGCCAACATGGTGAAACCTGTCTCTACCAAAAATACAAAAATTAGCCGGGTGTGGTGATGGGCACCTGTAGCCGGGTGTGGTGATGGGCACCTGTAATCCCAGCTACTCCAGACGCTGAGATGGGAGAATTGCTTGAACCCGGGAGGTGGAGGTTGCAGTGAGCTGAGATTATGTCACTGCAATCTAGCCTGGGCAACAGGGTAAGACTGTCTCAAAAAAAAAAAAAAAAAAAAAAGAAAGTATCTTTTTTACTTGGTGTGTCTCCTAAATTAGGAATCCAGTTTTTTAACTATGTTCAGGTGGATCCTATAACGATGGGGAAAATATGTCTCGGCAAAACTTCATCCAAGAAAATATGTTAATTATTGGTAAATGTATTTTTCCAGAAAATATGTTTTCTTGTGCCATATTGCCCAGCTCACAATATTTGTGGTTTGTTTATCATTTAAAATGGTATCGGGTATTGTTTTGTTATGCCATTTATTAGCAACAGTTATGTTATTTACACATTTGGCACACTGCACCAAGAGAACTATGAAATCAAAAATATCTATTTTTTGCTGTCAGAAAAAAAATTCTTCCTAAAGCAATATGTTGGTATTTTCATTGTCAAAAAACTTGTGGACATTTTGTTTATTTAAAACATATCGAAGTTGATACCTATGATGTGTGACGTGTTCCTACAAGTTACAAACCACCCAAAAGAAAATGGGGAAAGGGTATCAACAAGAATTTACAGAACTTACAGTGAAAATGGCAATAAACATAAAAATATACGTAGCGTTATTGGTCATGAAATAAATGCAAATTAAAATAATAATGAGATTCTACAGTTTTCAGATTTTTAATCCAGCAATCCTACTTATGGGTATTTATTTTTATTTTTATTTTGTTTTATTTTAATTTTTTGAGATGGAGTTTTGCTCTTGTGCCGAGGCTGGAGTTCAATGGCACCATCTCGGCTCACTGCAACCTCTGCCTCCCAGGTTCAAGTGATTCTCCTGCTTCAGCCTCTCAAGTAGCTGGGATTACAGTCGCCCACCACCACGCTGGGCTAATTTTTTGTATTTTTAGTAGAGATGAGGTTTTACCATGTTGGCCAGGCTGGTCTCGAACTCCTGACCTCAAGTGGTCCACCTGCCTCAGCCTCTCAAAGTGCTGGGATTACAGGTGCGAGCCACCACATCCGGCCTCTGGGTATTTATTTGAAAAATTGAAATAAGGATCTGGAAGAGCTATCTGCACCCCCATGGTCACTGCAGCATTATTCACAACAGACATGGAAACATCCCAGGTTTCCATTGACAGATGAATGGATAAAGACAGCGTGGTAAATACATTCAATGGAATATGATTCCACCTTTAAAAATTGGAAATCCTTGCAGGGTGCGGTGGCTCATGCCTGTAATTCCAGCACTTTGGGAGGCCGAGGTGGGCAGATCACGAGGTCAAGAGATTGAGACCATCCTGGTCAACATGGTGAAACCCCGTCTCTGCTAAAAATACAAAAATTAGCTGGGCGTGGTGGCACGTGCCTGTAGTCCCAGTTACTCAGGAGGTTGAGGCAGGACAATCACTTTAACCTGGGAAGCAGAGGTTGCAGTGAGCCGAGATCGTGCTGCTGCACCCCAGCCTGGTGACAGAGCGAGACTCCATCTCAAAAAAAAAAGGAAAATCCTGTCATATGTGACCACCTGGATAAAACTGGAGGACGTTATGCTAAGTGAAATAAGCCAGTCACAAAAGGACAAATACTACATGATACCACTTATGTGTAGAATCTAAATCAGGCAAATACATAGAAGCAGAGAGTAGAATGGCTGCCAAGAGCCAAAGAGATGGGGAAATGGAGAGTTGCTATTCAATGGGTATAAAGTTTCAGTGATACAAGATGAATAAGCTCTAGAGCTCTGCTGTACAACATCATGACATTAGTAACAACAGTTACTAATGCAGTAAAGTGCACTTAAAAATTTGTTAAGAGGGTAGATCTCATGTTGTCGTCTTACCACACACCCACATACACACAGAAACAAAAAGGCACAAGGAAACTTAGAGATGAGGAATATGTTTATTACCTCAATTGTGGTGATAGTATCATGGATGTATACATGTCTAAACTGAGTAAATTTTACACTACATTGAATATAGGTGGTTATTTGTTTATACCTATAAAGGTGTAAAAACAGAAACAAAAATGTAATAAGTGATCCAAAATAGAAGAGAAAATCAGGAGAGAATTATATCACAAAAGTCAAGAAAGAAGGGTTTCATGAATAACAGAGTGATCAATAATAATGAATGTGGCAGTGAGTTCAAATGGAGATTTTTAAACTTAAAAAAAAAAGAAAATTTCCAATATTGCCTAAATAGGGAATTTCATACATTGTTGGTAAGAGTAGGACTAGAATATCCCCTTTAGAGGACAATAAATTTTGAGATGTATAATGTACATCAACATTTGAAAATTGTAAGCCTTGGCAGGGCGCAGCAATTCTACTATATGCCTGGGAGGCAGAGATATTTGGTGAGCAGTGCTAATAACTACAAAATTGAGGCCGGGTGCAGTGGCTCAAGCCTGTAATCCCAGCACTCTGGCAGGCCAAGGCGGGTGGATCACAAGGTCAGGGGTTCAAGACCAGCCTGGCCAAGATGGTGAAACCCTGTCTCTACTAAAAAATACAAAAATTAGCTGGGCACGGTGGTGGGCACCTGCAATCCCTGCTACTTGGGAGGCTGAGGCAGGAGAATTGCTTGTACCTGGGAGGCGGAGCTTGCAGTGAGCCAAGATCATGCCACTGCACTCTAGCCTGGGAGAGAGAACGAGGACTCCATCTCAAAAAAGAAAGAAAAAAAAGAAAATTATAAGCCTTTTGACCTATGGTTCCTCCAGAGATGCTTATGCAAGTGTGAAAAGACACAATTAGATGATATTCTCTGCACATGTGTTTGTAATAGAAAAATTGCAAGAAATCTAAAAATGAATTAATAGGAAAGTTTAAAAATAATACTACTGCCATATCAAGTTGTTCAACGCAAAAAGAAGATGGGAGAAGAGAATATTGTATATTTAAAACTGTATATAATCCTTTTTTTAAAAAAGCACACACATACATGTGTCTATGCTTAAGAAAAATTCTGGATGAATATGAAAATTCTTATCAGTGGTCATTTTGGGGAGGGTGTGATAACAAAGGGGTTTCACTTCCTGCTTTCTATATTTCTGTGTTGTTTGAATTCTTACAATATGTTTCTACAACTGCTACAATCAGGAAAGACAATAAAGGTATTTAATACTACAAGATGTACTCCAAATGCTAGGAATGTTATATCCAAGTGATGGAAATTTGGATGGTTTTAAAATTATTTTCCAAAATTGTCTACAGTGAATATCTATTCCTTTTCAAATCAGAGAAAATAGTGGAATTTAAAATAATAAGTCTACGATTTAAACTGTAGCATATGACCAAATTTATGTATAAAATTTGCACAGCATAAAGCCTCAAAACACATACACCTAAGAGTTAATGGCAATTAAATGGGTGGTGGGATTAGAGGACATTTTTCCTTCCTTCTGCTCACTTGCAATCAACAGCTGAGTGATGTGAAGATCAATGGTTGGAATGACAGCAAATTTATCATTATTGTAATTGATGTGCTCATTAGTACCTTCGTTCTCTCCCCCGGTTTCCTACAGGCTTATTATTTCCACACAGCAATGTTAATTATGGTGATAAAACCCTGGAATGAATGGCTAGAAGTGGATCCAGTGGCACCATGGAGGTAAGCCAACAGAATAGAAAGGAGTCTTGCTTTATTCTGTCCTGCCTCCTACCTTAAGACAAGTCGATTTCTGAATCACTTTACACATAGAGTTGTCAGTAATTTTCCTGAAGACAACCAAAGAAACACAATCTGGATACTGGCATTTCAGTGCTGCCTACAAATAATTCAATTCCGCAACTGGGCAAGTCACGACCTTGTGCTTTTGTTTTCTTTTATAAACAAAATTCAGCAATGGATGTGGATCAGGACTTTGTACAACAAAACCCCAAACTTCCAGGTTTACCCTTGGAAAGACATATCTAAAATGAGGAAGAAGAGTTGCCCAATGTCCCCAGCCCTGAGGCCCCTTTGTCTTTCAAGAATCTTCCACCCTAAGGCCCACTGCCACCATCACCACCATGTAATGAAAAAACTGTTTATAAAAGAAAATGAGGCCGGGCGCGGTGGCTCAAGCCTGTAATCCCAGCACTTTGGGAGGCCGAGACGGGCGGATCACGAGGTCAGGAGATCGAGACCATCCTGGCTAACACGGTGAAACCCCGTCTCTACTAAAAAAAATACAAAAAACTAGCCGGGCGAGGTGGCGGCGCCTGTAGTCCCAGCTACTCGGGAGGCTGAGGCAGGAGAATGGCGTAAACCCGGGAGGCGGAGCTTGCAGTGAGCTGAGATCCGGCCACTGCACTCCAGCCCAGGCGACAGAGCGAGACTCCGTCTCAAAAAAAAAAAAAGAAAAAGAAAATGAGAACATAAAGTAGTGACTTGCCCAGTTGTGGGATTGAATCATTTGTAGGCAGCAATGAAATGTCAGTCTCCAGACTGTTTCTTTGGATGTGTTTCCTAAGAAAACACCAATTATTTTTTAATGGCCCAAGCATAAATAAAATCCTTTATTTTATCTCTTTTTACATAATAGAATTTTCAAAAGTTCTTTCTAAATAATAGCATAGCTGTACAAAATATGAAAAGAGCAAAGGCTAAAACGATGCGCCAAAATGTTAATAGTGGTTTTATTGAGGAAGTACACGTATTTTTTTTTTTACTAACTATTTTTTCTAGGTTCTTAAAAATAAGACATATACATTTTTACTGTGCAGTGAATCCTTCACCCCATAGACAGAAGTCTCTTCATCTCAGGAAGCTCTTCTTCTAATATATCATTGATTATTTCTGTAGTTAAATAATTCTGTTTTCCACCTTTAGAACAATAATTATCTGGTCACTAATTTTACATTCTCTGTTTTCATTATCTATCGTTTCTCTAATTGGAATTTTCCCCATTTCCTCTATATTCTTGGAGAACTTTACCAGTTTGTTATCATCTGTGTCACTCATGATATTTTCTACAGGATCAGTTCTATTTTTCTCTACAATTGCTGTTAAAATATCAGCTTCATTGCCATATTCTTCCATCTCTTTTTTCATCTTACCCAGTTGTCTTTTCATTTAGCCTACTCTCACCTTGAAGATTCTTTATTATATGTCAGGGAAATAATGATTTCTGCTCTATTGACAATGCTAAATCATGTCCTAATGATTCATTCTTGATTCTGAAATATATCCTTTTCAAATATAAGTTCTTATTTGTCTCCGGATTGATACTACCTTTCTATTCTTCAGCAGTATTTTTCACAAATAGGTACTTAAATTCCCCTTGAGACAGTATATGTTCACTCGGGTGATGAAAAACCCCTGCTTAGATCTATGTTGTTCACTTATCAGTGTTAGGTTAACTGATCAGTGTTATGTTAATGTATGTAAATGTATCAGCATAAATTAACATGTATAGCTCCTAATCCAACTTTCATTCCAATGAAATGAATCAGTGTGGAGCAGAATCTAACAGTTTCATGCTGAAAGAAAGCAATAAGGAGGAGGGCTCTGGACTCTAAGAGATGAGAAGGGCACAGAAAGTGAAATGGGAGGCATTTTAAGCACACTTTATTTTCTTTGCACATTTGCCCTAGGCTAGCATTGGCCACTGCATCGTACAGTACAGCATCTCTGTGCTTGCCATGAATATGTAACAGGGAAGAATTTTGTGGGCTATGAATAAGGGTGATGAGGAAAAATAGGCTGTTGTGGTCAAATATACTTAGGAAACAGGATGAAATAGAGTTGAAGAGGTTTGTTTATTGTGTCAATATTCAGACACTCATATCTGTTGAGTGGATTGTGGATGTCTAGGAAGTGGCTGACTTGATTAGGGAGCATTTCCCAGACTTCACTGACAGTGATAAACATTTGAGGGAGCATCGTATTTATCAGACATTTCCTGGAAGACACTTTGAGGAACAGTGTTCTACTTTTGTACAATTCCCATTCTCTCTCACTCGGGCCTTTCTCTGCCCATACAAATAAGGCATGGGGGTCACAGGGCAGTTACTTCCAACACACCAGCTTCACAGGGCTCCCTAGAAAAACCTGGAGTCTCTCATGGAGGGGTAAGGAGAAGCAGCCGTACATGGCAAGTATGATTTATTGGTGGCATGAGTGTTTCCTGTCACCCATGGCAAAGAATGGGGATTAAAGAAGGAACACATTTCAATTACAAGTCAGTTTCAAGAGGTTCAGACGTAAGTGAGGCCTTGAGTTCTTCTTCATTTCTATACACACCTAGCAGTACAACCAGGAAACAAGAGTGTATTGTTCATGAAAAAGTTGTATCATACAGATATTCTCTCCATCTGATGTGGCTCATAGTTTCCCATAACATCCAGTTAAGATGAGACTACGGGGAATAAAGAGCTCATTGACTCCAACACCCTTAATTTACATTTGAGGAAACTGAGGACCCCAGATGCAAAGCAGCTTGTTATAGGGGACCTGGAATAGCAGTGCTGAGTCTGGAACTGAGTGCTACCCCCACTGAACTGAGATGCCCAGGATACAACTTTTAAAAATACGAGTGTGGCATTAAAGACCAAATAAGAGCAAAGCTAAATGAGAGTAAAACCACCTTTGCAAAAATTTTGACAGTGAGATAAATCTGATGTAGGAAAATTATGACAGCAAAAGAAATCTGATGTAACCAACTCCATCTTGCTTCTAACCTACAGGCTGCCCTCCTTCATTCCCAGGTGCAGGCTAAGCTAACTATGGTAGGAATTTAGTTTATAGTTTAACTTTGAAACAAAGACGATAATAGCCCCTTCCCAAAACAAACCCCCTACTTGCTTGGGGATCAGACCATTTTTATAAAACGAACACATTAGCCACAAGAGTAAAAATGATGCCTCAGGAGTCATGCATCCAGAGGTCACAAGATTCCTAATCTCCCCAATTGCTCCTACAGCTAGCATCACTATTGTAAAACCTAAGATTGTTGTTCGAAGTACTTTTCAGACCCTGCATTCTGATGGACTAGCCGGCACCACCCAGACTGGTAAACTGGCTTATCTTTCTTGTGACCCCACCCAGGACTGATTCAGTGCAAGAGGACATGTCTTGACACCCTATGGTTTTGCATCCCTGACCCAACCAATCAGCATTCCCCGTTCCCTAGCTCCCTGCCTGCCAAGCTATCCTTTAAAAACCCTAGCTTCTGAATTTTTGGGGAGGCTGATTTGAGTAATAATTAACTCCTGTCCTTTCACTTAGCTGGCTCTGCATTTATTAAGCTCTTTCTCTGTTGCAAAAAAATCTGCTTTTCTCAGTGCATCAGCTTTTCTGAGCAGCAGGCAAGATGAGCCCATCAGGTGATTACAAGAGTGCTTTATTCTAAACGTTTTATTCATCATTCTTGAACAATTGCAAAATTTAAAATTTCTTAGTCTTTCCATTTTGGCAGATTTTTTAAAAGATTGTTATTTCATTAATTAATTCATTCATTCCTTTATTCATTCATTCATTCATATTTACTGAGCATCTGCCATATACCAGGCACTGTATTAGAGGCTTAGATTATCATGGTGAAACTTTTGGCATCATTTTCACTTATATTTTGATGGGTGAAGACAGATGTTATCAAAATAATGTTTATAAACATTACTGGGTTGGTTCTAACAAATTGTACAAGTACTAGACACATGTAGACACTTAGAAAGCTGAAGAGTAATACCAACTAGAATAAACAAAATTAATACTGAACCGTGAATACAAAGAGTCAAGGAGCCTAAAAAATGAGATTGTTTTTATGACCTTGGAATCCCATTTGCCAGAGAAGTGGAGGCAGAAATGAAAATACCACTATTGCAATTCCTCATGTGTTTGGAAAGGGCTCTGGGGTGGGACCCAACCCACGAAGATGGTTCTAGACTGATTTCCTATTTGATAAACCCAAGTGAATTTCCCACCCCCTTTAGCAACATAGCTTTCTGGTGAAGAAACAAAAATAGGCATGTATATGCTAAACCTGAGTTGAATCACACTGCTGAGATCATGGGCATAGCTACTAGGGGATCTCAAGGAGCCTTGTCCAACATTCTAAATGATCCTTGCAGGCAACATGCCTTAGTAGGTTGCACAGGACAATTCAGAGTAAGAGAAAAGAAGCAGTTGCTGGGCAAGGTGAGACAGTGAAGGTCATGTCACTGAGGGAAGACCTTACTTTCTCTTCAATTTCTGAGTGCTTTCAGAACAGGTAGAGTCCACTTTCAAGATTTCACCAGAGTGTAGAATAAAGAACAAACTGGGGCTTCAGAGGGAGACTACACAGCCTCCTTCCTACTGGCTCCTCCACTTGGCACTTTGTGATATTGGCCAAGGCCTTCAACCATGTGGGATCTTACTGTCAGAGGTATGTGAACCAGAGCAACACCATCTTGAATAGCAGTTAGGTAAAATGAGGCTGAGACCTACTGGGCTGCACTCCCAGATGGTTAAGGCATTCTAAGTCACAGGATGAGATAGGAGGTTGGCACAAAATACAGGTCATAAAGACCTTGCTGATAAAACAGTTTGCAGTAAAGAAGCCAGCTAAAACCCACCAAAACCAAGATGGTCACGAGAGTGACCTCTGGCCATCCTCACTGCTACACTCCCACCAGTGCCATGAGAGTTTACAAATGCCATGGCAAGGTCAGGAAGTTACCCTATATGGTCTAAAAAGGGGAGGCATGAATAGTCCACCTCTTGTTTAGCATACCATAAACAAACAAACAAGAAACATAAAAATGAGCAATCAGCAGCCCTTGGGGCTGCTCTATCTATGGAACAGCTATTTTTCTAGTCTTTCACTTTCCTAATAAACTTGTTTTCACTTTACTCTATGGACTCATCCTGAGTTCTTTCTTGCGCAAGATCCAAGAACCTTCTCCCGAGGTCTGGATCGGGACCCCTTTCCTGTAACATCACTGCCCTTGCTTTGAAAAGCCCCCACTTGAAAATTAAACGGGGTTGCAAGTTGTAAGCCTGGCACACCGTAGGAGTTCAAAAAATATCACCTCCTCCTTCCCATCTTCTGCCTGCATTGTAAGCTAGGATGCTTCGTAATTTCGTCGCTAATTTTTGCTGGATTCTAATTTGTCTGGGCGTCAGTTTCATCATCTGTAACATGAAGAAATAGGGCAAGTGGTGATCCCTGGGGTTCCTTTCAGTTCAAACATTTTAGGATTCTATCGTCATAATAGATGCCCCACACGGGGAAGAAACAGCAGAAGCTGAGATTTCTGTGACTTTGGTCTGTAGGGGTGAGTTCCAGGAGGCTCCCAGGCATCAACCATGACCTGAGCAAAGACAAGAAAAATAAATGATTAGGAAAGGGCCAACATTGCAGTGTGCATGCCTGCAAACAATTCACACACAGTTGGAGGCGCCCAGCTGGAAACCAGCATTTCATTTGCAGCTTCATTTGCAGCAGAAAAGTTGATATTTGCAATAATGTCAGTAACTTACAGCTGGGATTCAGTGGCTCCTGGCGTGAGCCACCACCAAACAACCAATTTTCACTTTGCAACTCAGAATGACCCCTCCAGTTCTCCATGCTAGAGGGAAAGGGAGGTGTGGGTCTCTGTTGGGACAAGTTTGGGCACGGAGCCCACAAGGGCTTCAGGTGGCAGTTTCTGGACTGCAGTTCTTGCCACTTGCAAGCTCTTCACACCACAAACACTTAGCTTTTCTTGTTTGGGGAGCTCTAGGGAGCCCATTCATCTTTCCTGGAGTCAGAAAGAGGAGGGAGAAAGCCAGGCAATGAAAAAAAAATGTGGAAGATGCAGCTGTTGGATGCAACAAATAGAATATCAGATGGCCCCAGGAGTCCTGGGTATTTGTCTCAGATCTGTCACAAGCCAATTGTGTGACTATAATTTGTCACTTCCTCTTTCCCGATGCAGTTTATGCAGGTGTAAAAGGGAGAGGTCAGATGAGGTGGTCTTGAGTTGGCTTCCAACTCTTTCTATGACTCAAGTATTCTAAATGAGAAAGGGTGAGGAAAAGGAGGAAATGGAAGAAGAGAAGGTGGATAGCAGGTGGGTGAGACTTTGTTAGAAAAGGAGGGGGAGGAAAGATGAGAAAGGCTGCAACAATAAAAAGGAAAACAACACAGATTTGCAGAAAGTATTCCTCGCAGAGCTATAAGTAATCCCTAAAGTAGTCATGATTACAATCATTATCATAAACAACTGAAGTCCTAATTAACTTCATAAAGGGCAGCATCCTGCGATGATTCAGGAATCCTCTCTCTTGATGCTCCAATCTCCGGAACCCAGGGGGATCCCTCCCTTGTGAACTCATACCTCCTTCCTTTTGCTATGACCTTTACTTTGGGCAGCCCAAGGAAAGAAAGAGGAAGCACCTGCCCTGCAAGTCTGGCCAGCTGGAGTCGAGGAGCCCAGGGCAGCTCGATGGAGGACCAGGTCGCAGTTGCCCTCCAGAGACGGGGTCTCCAGTATCATCACCCACACCGTTCTGAGCATCGCTGGCGGTGGTCACCACTAGAATCAGCATGCTTGCCACTCTATATCATCCAAGGAGATTCCCAGGTACTTCCTTAAGAGTGGCGAGACCTTGGGCTTAAAAATCCTTTGATTCATGGAAGAGCCACCTGTGACGTTCCTGGCTACCTCGTTTTACCGTCATTCTCCTAATAGCCATTAGCTCAGCTTCTGCCTTGCCTGACCCCTATGGGGTGTACTGGACTCGGGTCTTATTTTTTTATTTTTATTTTTTTGAGATGGAGTCTTACTGTGTTCCCCATGCTGGAGTGCAATGGCAAGATCTTGGCTCACTGCAACCTCCGCCTCGCAGGTTCAAGTGATTCTCCTGCCTCAGCCTCATGAGTAGCTGGGATTACAGGCGCACGCCACCACACCTGACTAATTTTTTTTGTATTTTTGGTAGAAATGGGGTTTCACCGTGTTTGCCAGGCTGGTCTCGAACTCCTGACCTCAAGTGACCCAACAGCCTTGGCCTTCCAAAATGAACAAGCAATTTCTTTAGTTGCTTGTGCACAGCCCAAAATGCTCTGCCCTTAGCAAACTGCAAGAAAACTCCTCTAAGTCTTCACTTAAGGACTTCTTTGCTATATTTAGGTTATGTGTACAGGATTGGGAATGAGAGGTGGAAGGAATAAGTTCAAGGACAATTTCTGGAAATAAATTAGGTTCAACTATTTTCAGGGAAATAAGAGGCTTTAATTTTTTTTTAAAGTGATGCAAGCTATTGTAATTTCTCACAAAGGCCTGCAAGTGATTTGAGTTTGGTTTATAAAAATGTTGAAAGAAAACTTAAATTCAGAATAAGATAATCCTAGGAACTGTAATGATAAGATCATATCAGTTTGTGGTGTCTTGACATTATCTGAAAGGAAGAGGGTGAATATGGATCAGAGAACAATGAGCAAGAAAAACCAATGTTACCCAAAAGCTAAGGTGAGAGGCGGGATGGCTATCTCTTAAAAATGCCAACTGGAGGAATTTTTAAAACATACCTAGTGATTACAGATAGCACAAGTATAGCTCGAGAAAGTCTGACATTGGGAAGGGAGTTACAGTAAATTCATAATTTAGGACTGCGTGAATACTAGCAGTGTCATTAGGCAGAAATGGACAACTATTGCATTCATAGGAGCATAAAATTGGCCTAGGATTTTTTATTCTGTAATATTTCTCCAATACTATTTAAAATTTTTATGTGTAAATATAGTCATTTTATCTCTCTATATTGTTACAGTAATGGCTTGTTTTTATAGATTTAGGAGCCCTATCATTTTGGCTTATTATATCTCAGCATTTTCTCATCATGGAGAGAGTGCAATAGAAAACTGGCTTGTGCGCTTAAATTGCAGAAGGGCAGCTGCCAGGAGACATTAAACTGGCCCCAGAGAAGAGTTCTCAGACAACGGGATTGTGCATCTCAGCATCAGAAATGCCTAAAGTGCTTGTTATAAAGATTGTATTCTCAGGACCTCCAAAAGGTCTTTTAAGTTTGAACTGAGACCCAGGAATCAGAATCTTTTGAAGAGAGACCCAAAACTCAGGTTTTGAATAAGAATTCATGGCAACTCTATTTGCTAAAGATAGCTGCAACACAGTCTCTCTCATCGCAGATCCTCCTCTGCAATGTGATCTTGCCACCATACCATCAAGAAGTAGGTCTGTGTCCGTCACTCCCTGAATGCCCATGGGGTTACGGCTGCTTCGATCAACAGAGTATGGTAGAAGTGATGTATGACTTCCGAAGCTGGGTCATGAAAGGCAATGTTTCTTCCACCTTGTTCTCTGGAGCTCACCTACTTGGAGTCCCAAACCAGCACCTAAGTCCAACTAAGCAGGGGCTGCCCTGCAGTGTGGAAGCTGGGCCACATGGAGAGACTCATCCAGGTGTTCTGGTGGACATGCATTACTCTTCCAGTCATCCCAGCCCAGACATTGAGGGAAGGAGCCTTCAGATGATTCCACCTTGGAGGATAAGCCTCTCAAACTCAACCCTAACCGATGAGGACAAACAATAACACTTTAATTGGAATTCACGCCAGAGTTCGTCCTAGTGTCAAGAAAGATAATCACTTATGTTTTCATTCATTCAATAAAATATGTACTGACTGCCCACTATTGCCAGGTTGTTCTACAATCTGTGGATATAGCAAAACCCATGGAAAATTCCGCAGAGTCCTGGAGCACACGTTCTAAGTGCAGCATGACAGTGTGTGGCTGGGTAGGAGACAGAGAAGAGGAGACCAGACAAAACAACTAAATAAACACATTAACACGATAAGGTAAGGTTAACGATGATGAAGACAATAAAACAAGGTGATGTGGTGGGGAGGCACTGCTTTAGATTGTGTGGTCACAAAAATCGTTTGAGCTGAGACCTGTATTACTTTAGTGGGGCTGCAGAAAAAAAGTGCCACCCACTGGCCTGCTTAAACAACACAAATGTGTCATCTCTCAGTTCTGCAGGCCAGAAATCCAAGATCAAGGCTGCGCATGGTGGCTCATGCCTATAATCCCAGCACTTTGGGAGGCCAAGGCGGGTGGATTACCTGAGGTCAGCAGTTCGAGATAAGCCTTGCTAAACCATGTTTTCCTTGCTAAACCATGAATTCTTAGAGGTCAGCAACAGTGTCTAGCATAGTATGTGTTCAATAAATATTCACCAGACTGAATTTAGTGGAATACTAGTAAAAGCTCCAATGTTGGACTTCAGATTGTTACTGGCAGTGCGTCCGGTTGGGGTCCTTGGTCCTTGGTCTTTGTCTTCTTGGAAGAAATAATTTGGCCAAGAGACAAAAGTAGATTTAAGGCAGAAATGAGAAGCCTGGCCAGCATGGTGAAACCCTGTCTCTACTAAAAATACAAAAATGAGCCAGGCTGGTGGCTCGCACCTATAATCCCAGCTACTTGGGAGGCTGAGGCAGGAGAATCACTTGAACCTAGGAGGCGGAGGGTGCAGTGAACTGAGATCGCACCACTGCACTCTAGCCTGAGGGACAACAGGGAGACTCCATCTAAAAAAAAAAAAAAAATCAAGATTAAAATGTTGGCAGGGTTGATTTCTTCTGAGGCTATGAGGGAGAATATGTCTCATGCCTCTTACCCAGCTTTTGTGGTTTCTAGCAAACTCTGGCATTCTTTGGCTTGAAGAGGTATCATGCTGACCCCTGCCTTCATTTTCACATGAGTTTTTTCCTGTATGAGTGTCTGTTTCCCAATTTCTCCTTTTTATATAGGATTAGGGTTCACTCTAATGATCTCATTTTAGCTGGGCTACCTCTGTAAAGGCTATATTTTTCAAATAAAATAACATTCTGAGGTACTGGGGATTAGGGTTCAACCTATGAATTTTAATGGGGACCCAGTTCAACCCTTAACAAGACCTGAAGAATGAGGATCCATGATACAACAGTCCAGGGGTGATAGGAAAGCAGAAGCAAAAATGAGTTTGACTCTCAAGAACCAGCCTAGCAGTCAAAGACCAGAATGTGCAGAGGAATGAGGAGCTTCAGCCTAGCTCCATCATCACTGTGGATAGCCAGCAGCAACGCTCTGGCCAAAAGTACAAGGTGCTTAGCTCTCACATGCAATCAGCACAAATACCTGTCAATTCTACCCATGGCATCTCACTCATAACCTGGCTCTCCTGTCTGTCCCTGCCAGCCTGGCTTTGGTCAGGCGTTTGTGTCTGTCTCCTATTATTTCGTTGTTATATTTGTTTCTTTCTCCTATTGCTGTTTAGTTGATCTTTCTGCCTTCAGGCTCACTATCCTTCCAACCACTTTCTGAAATGCCAACAGCATCATTTTATAAAATAGAAATTGGACCCCATGTGTCACCCATTCTAAAAATCCTCTATTCTCTCCATCAGTTCAGGAGGAAGAACAAAATCTTTCTCATGGCACAGAAGGTTATATAAACCCAGCTAAGCTCCAGCTGATGTTTCCAGCCTCTCTGTAACTCACATGCACCCACCATTCCCCAGACTCGCTGTGCACTTTCAGGACCCTAGTTTTGTTCATGCTTCCCTATTCTTCTCATTATTTTTTCTTTGAAGAGCCAGTTCAAATTGGCACTCATCTCTGGAAAAAAAAAAAAAAAAAAAAAGCCAGTTTTCTCTACTCTTTCCAGAATGCTTCCCCCACCTCCTATGCCCAAGCTAGACTTAATTCCTTCTTCATCTCTGTTCCCACAACACGTTGTTCAGTGTTTGTCACGTTGGCTTATATTTATTTGTTTGCATACTGGTCATTTGTTTTCCTTGCTAAACCATGAATTCTTGGAGGTCAGAAATAGTGTCTAGCATAGCAGGTGTTCAATAAATATTCACCAGACTGAATTCAGTGGAGTACTAGTAAAGGCTTCAGTGTTGGACTTCAGATTGTTACTGGCAGAGAGTTCGGTTGGGGTCCTTGGTCCTTTGTCTTTGTCTCCTTGGAAGAAATAATTTGACCGAGAGACAAAAGTAGATTTAAGGCAGAAATGAGAACTTATTGAAGCCAAGAAATGTATACTTGAAGGGACCAAGCAGGCAATTCAAAAGATTGAATGCACCCCCTGATCTTTGGTTCAGGGCTCTTACAGACTTACTATTTCCTGTTTTCTTTCCCAGTCTCTTCCCCTCATCCTTCGCCTTGGGCAGGCTATTGGCTAATCACCACATGCGCAGTGACTTGTCAGTATCTGGGAGGGGCTGCACGTGCCCTTTGGCGGTTGAAGCTATGTGCATGCTCTCTTAATGGTAATTTTCCTTTACCAGTCTAGCGCCCCCAGAGGAAGGTCATATGCTGGCCAGACTCTGCCATTTTGCCCCTTACCAGCACGCCTAGACACCTCTACTCAATTTTTAAGTTCTTACAGGGAAGTTGCTCCCCACAAATTCAAGATGTTTCCTGGTTGTTGGGAAATTTTCCCCTCTCTGTTTCCAGCAGCCTGACAATTGGCTAACATTCTTTGGGGTCCTGTCCTGCCCTGCTCATATCTGCCTATCTACCTACTCTAGTAAGATCAGCCTTAACATATTCATGACCCTCTTAGGTATTAACATCACTGGACCTAGAATCAATGTTAACATGAACATGCTTGACAATGTGTGTGTCACCATTAATATGGCTTAGCAGATTTGGTATCTAGACATGCATTCAAGCCCCAATATTGTAACACACCTTAGGAATTGTCTTGGTTCCATCTTTGTTGCTCTGTGCCTCAGTTCATTTATCTGCAGAATGACTTTTGCTTGCTAAAGACCTACAATTAGGCCCATCTTTCATGCTGAAGTCAGAGTTTATATGATAACTGGATCACCATCAGCATCAATATCACTCTTATTGTTGCTCAGTCTTGGGGACTCAAGTGTGGGGTGCTTTACTGTTGCTCTTTTTGTTTGTTTTGTTTTGGCTTCTGGGTGTTTGTTCTTTTTTTTCTGGCAATAGCTTCTTTGACACTGATGTTACCCTTAGCATTTTTAGACCTATGTTAGAAGAATGAAATGGTTAAGGGTATAGATTTGTATTTTTTTTTTTTTTTTTACTTATAAGCTCTTTGGTCATGGTAAATTAAAGCAGCTTTTCTGAAAATTTACCACACAGGAAGCTATGCTGAACTTATCTCCTGGTCTCCTAGACCCTCTCTCATTAATTTCCTCTAATTCTCATTAGCATGTTTCTACTGCAGACTCGGAAGTGGAGAGAAATTCTTGTGCAGCTAATTTAACACCTGCAGGTTTTGAAAGTTGGTAGAGAAACTATATCAATAAAATAATCACTGGCTTTCTCAGAGATTTTAAATTTGAATCCTTTAAAGGTTAGACTTTTGTTATGATTTCTATTTATGTTTTTACATCAAGTTAATGTTAATTAATACTCTTGTCTTTTCAAATGTAGAGAGAGGCAGAAACTGGAATAACCATTTTTGATATATGAATGGCCACAGTCAAGAAAATATTCTGACATTTTGGATGCAGACATGGTTTTTCTTGTTGACAGCACCACAGCCTGCCTTAGAAAGCCCCCACAAAGTCAGCAGGGGGCTGCAAAGTGGGATTAGGAAGTGAGGCACAGCCTGAGAGCTGAGTTAGGTCCTTTGGTTTGGAGATTTGTCAGGCAAAGATGGAAGCTGGAAAGCTCCCTCCTCTACTGAAGTCCATGAGCATGCAGTGTAGCAAAGAAGTGATGGGTGGGAAAATCCTCAGAGTTTTTTTTTGTTTGTTTGTTTTTGGAGATGGAGTCTCGCTTCGTTGCCCAGGCTGGAGTGCAGTGGTGCAATCTCAGCTCACTGCAAGCTCTGCCTCCTGGGTTCACAACATTCTCCTGCCTCAGCCTCCTGAGTAGCTGGGACTACAGGTGTGTGCCACCACACCCGCCTAATATTTTGCATTTTTAGTAGAGACAGGGTTTCACCATGTTAGCCACGGTGGTCTGGATCTCTTGACCTCATAATCTGCCTGCTTCGGCCTCCTAAAGTGCTGGGATTACAGGCTTGAGCTACTGCACCTGGCCCAGAGTTTTGAAGTATGGTGTTTGTGGGGAGTTTTGCTCCTCTTTCTCATAGGGACAAAGACCTTATTCCCTCACCCTTCAAACAAACAAACAAACAAACAAACAAAAAATCAAGTGAGAGGCTGAGAAGGGGATTCCAAGAGCATCACTAGGAGAGAGTTCCTCCATACTAGAAGGAGAGACTAGCATGGGGCTGGATGCTGAGGTGCCTACAGGCCACCCCGAACTGCTCTCAGAGCAAGGTACCAAATGATGCTTCTTGGGAGGATCAGACCATGTCCTTGGGAATGATAAGAGCACAGTGACAGCTTTTCCTTTGGTGAAGTCTGAAGGGAGGAAACTTGCAGGAGAAGCCGTCATCAGGTTGAGAGAGAGTGCCCAACAGAGGATGAAAGACCTGCATTTCACGTCTCCAAGGCTTTCTGAGAGTTCGAGGAGGAGCCTAGTCATCCCCAGTCATCCCTGTATTCATTTGTTCTCATGCTGCTAATAAAGACGTCCCTGAGACTGGGTAATTTATAAAGGAAATAGGTTTAGTTGACTCACAGTTCCACATGGCTGGGGAGGCCTCACAATCATGGTGGAAGGTGAGTGAGGAGCAAAGTCACATCTTACATGGCAGCAGGCAAGAGAGTGTGTGCAGGGGAACTCCCATTTATAAAACCAGCAGATCTTGTGAGACTTATTCACTATCATGAGAACAGCATGGGAAAGACCTACCCCCATGATTCAATTACCTCACACCAGATCCCTCCCATGACACGTGGGACTTATGGAAGCTACAACTCAAGATGAGATTTGAGTGGGGACACAGTCAAACTCTATTGATCCTGTAGAGGATCATCTAAGTTAGAAGAGTAGGCAGATGCTAAGGATATGCCCGGGACTGAGCCAGGCATGCACAGAAATACCCTTCAGGAGCAGGGTTGGTGGCATGGACCACCGACAGGTCCAAAGGGAAAGAAATAGGATGTTAGTGCTAAAAGGCGCTGTAGTGAAATTGCACATTATCCCAGGAAGGCCTTGCTCACATCTCCACAGGGGCCACCACATTTCTGGAGACCAAATACAGAAACAGATAAAATTGTGTCCGGAGTTGGCTCCTTCTGGTGGGTTCGTGGTCTCACTGACTTTAAGAAAGAAGTCGTGGACCTTTGCAGTGAGTGTTATAGCTCTTAAAGGTGGCACGGACCCAAAGAGTGTGTGGCAGCAAGATTTGTTGTGAAGAGCGAAAGAACAAAGCCTCCACAGCACAGAAGGGGACCCCATCATGCTACCGCTGCTGGCTGGAGTGGCCAGTTTTTATTCCCTTATTTGTTCCTGCCCATGTCCTGCTGATTGGTCCATTTTACAGAGTGCTGATTGGTTCATTTTAGTGTGCTGATTGGTCCATTTTACAAACCTCTAATTAGCTACAGAGTGCTGATTGGTGCGTTTTTACAGAGCACTGATTGGTGCATTTTACAAATCTCTAGCTAGCTACAGAAAAGCTCTCCAAGTTCCCACTCAACCCAGGAAGTCCAGCTGGCTTCACCTCTCAGAATGAGATGGACCCCACAAGACTAGGATGCTACAGAAGGCTGATGATTAGGTAAGGACATCTCCTAGGACCCTTTCCCTCCTCTCTGCCCTCATAGAGGAACAAAACTTGGAAACGTGGTGAGGAGGAGAACCCAGAATGAGACCATGGTCCCATCCCACACTGCAGGGGAGGAGTGAAAGAAAGCACAGGTCTCCTTCCCACTAGACAGTTATAGGGCCCCAAAACTGATGATGGTGGAGTCAAAGAATTTAAAATAGGATGTTTGATTAAAGCCTTACACCAGATTGGACTTTTCATAACCAAAAGCAACCAGAAATGTGTGCAATTCGCTCAAGTTGTGGCCAAGGGTATGGGAAAAAGATTCAACAGAATGTGCTTAAAAATACTTATAGAAAGAACAAAGTTGATAGATGTTGAGAACCCACCAAGCTCTGATTGCCAAGCTAACTGAATTCCAGGAGATTGTCACTGGGAGGTGAGGAATAAATGTGACAATTATTAAACACACCACACACTTAAGCAGAATCAAACTTCCTAAAAATTATCCCGAATTCCCTTTGGAAATCTTTCTCTTTCCAAAGTTTCACACATGTGGCAGCTGTTGAAAAATGTCCCCTCTCCCTACACATGGTACCTCCACTGCCCCCCCGGCCTCCTTTGCAAAGCCAGGGCAGATCCATACACCCACATGAGCCCTGGAAGGTTGAACCCTTCTGTTCAGGCTGAATTTATAGGGAGGACCAGACTGTGGGAAGTGTAAGGGAATGTCACCGTTCATCTGCATTAATTTCTTCTTTGCCTTTGTGACTTGCCCGTTCAGGATATTTGCCCATTTTTCTATTTCTGTTTTTCAAATTGTCTCATCAAAACATTTTATATGAGAAGAATATTAGTTATTTGTTGTACATGATACAAATACGTTTTTTCTTTTTTGCTACTTATATTTCAACCTACTTTTTGTTGTTGTAAACTTTTAAAAATTTAAGGAATCACATGTATGATTTTTTTTTTAATTTTCAAGCACTCCAGCCCAAGATATTCTGTTTTGATGTTTTGCTTGCTTCCTCTACTTCTGAATTACATTCCTGCCAGCCTTCCTCCTGCAGTTGTTCTTCATTCTGTGGGAGGAGTTTGGTAAGCGGTTCCTTCATTTATAGGAAATACAGGTGATATACTTGCTACATCTTTGCTTGCCCTTTCTTTTATTTCTTTCTTTCTTTCTCTTTTTCTCTTTCTTTCTTTTTCTTTCTTTCCTTCTTTCTCTCTCTCTTTCTATTTCTTCTTTCTTTCTTTCTTTCCTTCCTTCCTTCGTTCCTTCCTTCCTTCTTTCCTTTTCTTTCTCTCTTTCTTTCATTTATTTTTGGCCCCTGTATTTTATTGATAGCTTGGCTAGGTATGGAATTCCATATTCAAAATAGTTTTCCTTGGAAGTTTGAATATATTGTTCCCCTGCCTAAAACCCAGTATTGCTGACCAGAATTGGATGTCAGTATGCTTATCTTCACTGTGAGTGACCTTTCTTTTTCTCTCCAGAAGCTGTAAGAACATTCACTTTTTCCTTTAAGTTAGGAAACTTCAGCAGGATGCGTCTATACATGGGCGATTTTCCCATTCATTATTCTCCATACTCACTAGACATTCAATTTTAAGAGGTGTGTCTATTATCCACTCGGAGAATTTTATTTTTATCTTCAATTTCTACATTTCTATAATTTTTTTACCCTTTTTTGCCTCTGTTCTCTCCTAGAAAATCTATTAGTTGCTGTTAGGCCTCCTAGATTTGCCACCTTTAACTTTTCACTATTACATTTCACTTATCTTTTTGCCCCAAATTCTGAGAGATTTCCTTGACTTTATCTTCCAGATCATCAACTTGATCTTCATCTCTTCATATTATTATTTAATCTATAAAGCAAAATCTTTATTATTGCAAGAAAAGCTTAATTTCAAAAATGATTTTTAAAATTCTGATTGATATATTTTCAAAAGAGACTGCTCTTAATTTGTGGTAGCAGTATCTTCTCAAGCCTGTGAGCAGAAATCGGAATAATTTTAAACACTTCTCCTCTTCTCCCCAAAGATTCTTTTATTCCCCTCCTTCATGCTGTTATTGGTTTCTTTTCTTTTCTTTTCTTTTTTTTTAATGAAGAGCTACTTCTGTATGTGCAGATAACAAATGTGCATTTCCTCAGCAGTTGTGTGTCTCTTTTACAATGGGCTTCTTCCTTAAATAGAAGGTCTAAATATGAGCTCTCAGTCATCAAACTGGGCGGCAGGCAGGCTCCCTTGTAATGCTTGGAGTCCAGAAACAAGGAAACAGGCTAGGGAGCCCCATAATTACCAATGCAAAGCCCCCTGGGAGTGGAGCACCTGGTGCTTTGGTTCTCTCTGTTTCTCTTGCATTCTCCAAAACCATCACCAGGAGCTCACATAGGATAGATTAAAGACTATGTACATCATTCGTTCACTTCTCCCATTAGAAGGTGGAGTTTGATCCCTCTTTCTTTGAGTCTGTGGGGGCTCTGGGTTTGACCCAGAGAATACAGCTGAAGTGACATTATCAGTTCTGATCCTGGGCCAGCTCTCACTTCCTGTCTCTTGGAACACTTGTTCTGGGAAAAGTCAGCCATCATGTAAAAAGTCCAACTACCCTGTAAGCACCATATAGCAAGGAAGCCCAAGCAGCGACATGGAAAGGCTGTATGAAGAGATGGACACCTCAGTAGACTTTGGATATCCTAGCCACTTGGATGGCTTGCACCATAGGCACCAGAGGAGTGAATGAGGAGAGATTCAGATGGCTCCACCAGCTCCAGTCCCATGTGCCTGAACCTACATGAGAGAGAGAACAATAAAGCTGAACCAGTCAAGCCATGGAAAGGTGAGAGATAAGAAATAATTTTCAACTGTTTCACTTTAGAGTGGTTTGCTACAAAGCAATTATCATAGATCATCTGTTTTTGTTTATTTGGTTGTTTGTTTTTGTTTTTTATTTTTTGTAACAACAGATCAACCACTCTCTCTATAAAGTAGTTCTAAAGCTGCAGCCCAAGGATAAAATTTGTAGCTCTCAGAAACTCTGTTTAAGGGACAAGGGCCCACTGATAATGCCCTTTCAAATGCAATTCCTCAATAAATGTCTCGAAGATGAACTCTAGGTCCATTCTTGCATTTGGGGACTCTAGCTTGGATAGTCTCTTGTCTCCTTTGACAGGACGGATGCTTTACTCTAGTACCTTGAACTGTGATTCTTCTACTTTTTCTCTGGCAATCAAATAAAGTCTACACCGTGTCCTTCATACAGTCCTCCAAATTCAATAGTTAGTAATAGTATCTATTTTTTTCCTTGCTCTGTTACAGGGTGTGTGTGTGTGTGTGTGATAATTTTAATATAAACTTGGGAGAAAATGGAAGTCAAATTCTGTGCTCAGGCTGCCATCTTGAACCAGAAGCCTATTAAATTCCTAAAAAGAACACCATGTTAGGAGGGTTCTTCCTGTATTTTAGACAGTTTAGGAGTATTGGGCAAGTGAAGAGTGTGCCACATGCTAATATCCCATGAAAATAATTACTTCATGCAAAAAGGCACTTAAATGAATATTCCTGAGGGAGAATGTTAAGTTCTCCCAGTGTTGCCCAATGCTGGCCTTGAGCAGCATCAGAGAGGGAGAAAATGACCCAGGATTTTATGCCCAGTATGAAAGTTTTAGCGGCAAGCCCCCAATCTTTCTGCAAATGTGAAGAGTTTGTATTTTATAATGCAGGTCCTTCTGTTGCGGGGAGGGGAGCAGCAAACTATTAACTGATCTTTTGCCCGAATAGGAAGAGGAGATGAAATACATCTTTAGAAGGAGAGAGATCGGGCAAGTGCCCACTTTGCATTGTATGCCCAGGTTCAAAGGCCCTGGGCAGGAGAGAGACAAAGTACCAAGGAATAGCCTGAGATGACTTTCTGTGTGAAGCAAGACTTGCATTAGCTGTCATTGCTTGTCATGCTTGTCAGAAGTTTCTTCAGAGATGCAAATACCTCTTATTTAACATATTAGAGGTTTAATTGGCTTTGGTTTCTATTTTTAATGCACGAATCCTGTGGTCTCTAAGATCTATGGGGCTGAGTTTGAGAAGAAAGGGTGGGGTCCCAGTAGAAAAATTTCCAAGAATGAAAATATAAAATGAAGGAAGTGGGCAGTTCTGACAGGTCAGACTAAAGTAGCCAGGTTTCCTGGGAAGCTTAAAAACTTGGTGCCTCCTAAAACTGTGATATAATTGGAGTATTTGCTGATCCATTTCTTCATAAGCACTGCTCATTCTACAGTTGGTACAGCATGAGGGAAGGCCACAGGCATGGGCCTAGCCTATTTTCTCATCCAGAACCCTCAGCTCCTAATCTGAGCCTCAAGCATTCCATGCAGCAAAACCAAAGCCTTACCATTTACCAGACCCAGTCTCCTCAGAAGGCTGTAGATTAATACTATTATTGTTATTATGGGACTCAGAAAGCAATTCCCCAAAATGAAGGCCTCAGAAGCAAAAGTTTTTCTCTGACCTTCTCCTGTTCTCTTGTCTCAGTCCCATTCTCTCCCTATTCTAAGGCTAGCAATAGAAACTAGAATCCCTCTTCCCCAAAGCCAGCCATAAAATCTAAAAATATTACTTGAGCTTTCCCTCTGCCTTTCTGTGTTAAAACCTGGCCATAAAAAAATAGCCCAGCCTATTTTGTTTGACTGTAGGTCACAAGACCCTATTCCAAAGAGGGTCTTGCCCCACACCCAGAAAGAACAATGCCAAGTAGAATCTAGACAGGCAGGCCCTGCTGGGTTTCCCCACTCAGTCTATCAGCGTTAGATTTCATTCATTTTGTCCAGTCATATTTCTACATGGCTGTCCCTACAAGTTGAACCTAAGCATAACCACTAACAATTTCCCGTGTATGTTTGGGTCTTCATTCTGAAGTCTCTCGTGTATACTTTAATACATTTTGTGTGCCTTTTCTCCAATTAATCTGCCTTTTGTGAGTTGGCTTTTCAGTGAACCTTCAGAGGGCAAAGGGGAAATTTTCTCTTGGCCCTTACAGTATCATCAGAATGATTGTCATTGTTGTTGTTATTATGTGGACAAGTTTCGTGGATGTTTGCTCCCACAAGCAACCTATCAGATTATTCCCTGCAACTCACATACATGTCTCTTCCTAAGAGCATTCTGGTAAATACAGTATTCTCTACCTTGTTTTATTTTCAGTGATATTTTAGTGGCCTTATTGGGCTGGTGCCCCTGCACACATTCCATTAGCCTGCCTCTTAATCTGGGTATGTTCTGGTCTGACTTTCAGAAGAGAAGGATCACAAGATATGAGTCAGTGATGGCTTAAGAAGGATCAGACATTGCCCCACCTAAAAATCAATACAGCTCAGGAGATACCATATTGAAGACATTTAAGACCGCTTCTGTCTGGGTAGGCTCACCACGATTTTCCCCCAGTCCTCTGTCTGTTTCCTGTGGCAGATATTTTCAAACTTTAAGGAGTTTATGAATTACCCTGGGTATCAGCTAAAAATCAGATTAGAAATTCTGATTTATTGGCTTCAGACTGAGGCCCCCAAATAGCATTTTAAGTAAGAACTCCACCCTAGTAAATTTTTTGATGCAGGTGGGGAGCATTGACTTTATTCTAAGAAATAATGCTAAGCTGTCATGGGCACACATTAGACAAAGTAAATCTTACATAATCTGGAAAGCTGGGTGCATTTATTTAAGATGCAGAGGAGCTAAAAAAAGAAATATTCTGCATCTGCAGCCTGGTTCATAATGGAGAGTAGAGGCAAGAACCCTGAAGACAGGAATGAATGGTAGATACCAAAAAGGAGGTTAAATTAACCAACCACTGGCAATCACAGTTAACACAACACTCTTGGAAGAAAATGATCCCATAGGAGGCATCTGAGAGCCATGAGGAGACAGGATTCTTCAGGAAGAAGAGAATTCATAGAAAAGTCTTAGTGCAGCCTGGAGAATGAATGGGCCACCAAATATATTGCGTCCTTAGGAGACACATCACAGGAAAGGAAAGTGGGAAAGGTTAAAATGTGTTCTGTACTATGCAGTTTTATCTCTGTTTTCATGTCTGCTCAACTGGTAGTGGCTTCCTGGAGCACTTCATCAAGACAGATTGTGAAGTCATTTCTAGGTTTAGCAGAAAGGGATTGATTGACTAGTATGATTGATTAGTTATGTCTGCCACAGGATAGGATAGGGAGAAGCAGATGCATCCTTGCAATTTCTGCTTAGGTAGTAATTGTAAAGTTATCCAAATTCCACTGCAGCAGGAAGACTCAGGCCTGATAAGTGCCATCTCTTTCTTGCTATTTCCGGTCAGAGAAATCTTTGCCATGTGAACAATATAAATGCATCCTGAGATTATGTTTCCTCTGCTAAAGATGGAGCCATGTGAAGAAAATCTCAAATACTTACCTGGTGGAAATCCAGACCTGTTGTACTTGCCCATTCTCCATTACAGACTCTTTTAGCCAGGACTTCTGTGCTCCTTGCACCACTCAATTTTCCCAAGAAGGAAGGGCTGTAGCAGCGCACCTCGTTCCTGCCCCATTTCCTGCTCAATTCAAGGCTTTCATTGCCATGCATTCCCCATTTCTACCCCAGTGATTTCAAGATTTCAAACACATAAACATGAACTGCACTTTACAAAATGTGCTTTACAATATACTTGCCTTCAAAGAGCAAACTCTTTTAAAGTACCTACTTAAAAAAAAAAAAAAAAAAGATCAGTGTGTGTACATATAATTGAGAGGCTAATTGCCAATCAATCAAATCTCTTCATTCAAGGGAGCGCCTGTCAGCCCTTCATTGACCTAATTTGAATTACTGCAAGTATGTGAGAAAAAAGATCTGCAGTATAGGATATTTTAAAAGAAATGTAGGTTGAAAGGCTTCTATAATTCAGATTTTTCTCCAATTCACCTTCCTCAACTGTAGTCAATACTTTTGGTAGCTTTCTTGTCCGTCCTCCCATTTCTCAGATATTTCTGTCTTCCTGAGAGCTCCTAATCTTGGTTAGGGATGCATGTTCCTCTAGGAAAGCTGATTCCATCTTAGTCCTAGAGATAGAGTATATGAGAAATCTGTGCAATCTGCTTGGCCATGGTAATTGACCCGATGCTGGGCATGTGACAGCCTAGCCAATTAAAGTAACACTTAGGACATTTGCTGAGGACAAGGATGGTGTCTCTTTCTTGCTGGAACTGTGAGTTGTATAATTATTGTCAAAGCTTCTGGAAGCCATCTTAGAATAAAGAGGACAGCCAACCATAGTGGAAGACAACACTGAAAAAAGCATGCTTGAGAGACAAACAAACCCCTTAGTATTTGATGACATTATTGAATTGCTTGATAAAATAAACAAAACTAAAGCCAAGGCTACCTATGGATCTTTCAGGCAAATGAGTCAGTCTATTTTTTCTCTTGTTAAGCCCGGTTTTAATTGGTTTCTTTCTTCTCTGTGTTTTGCAGCACTAGCTGATACGTTTAGTTAATCTGAATTAGGAGAATCCATTTCATCAGCATTGTACTTGTTTCCTATGACTCAACTTTTCCTTTTCTAATTTTCTTTTATGAATGAGGTTTTTGGAAGCAGGGTAATAAACAGCGGATAATGATTGGGATAAAAATCTCAGTCGTGTTCCAGAAGATACTTTGGAAAAGAATATGCATCTTCTGAATCAGTATCATTTACATGCTGCTAACAGGAAGGGAATGAGAGAGAGAGTGGCTTTGTTGTAGGTGAAAATGCTTGTGTACTATGGGGAGGAATTAATTATGCAAAACAACGAAATATGTACAGACAGATGATAATTTGTCAACCTGAAAACTGAGCTTCGTAAATCTTAGTTTGCAATAAATTGAGCGATTTTCAAATGTATTAGGCAAATGAGCTGAAACTCTTACTATGATATGTGTATTTAATCCTGTCACCCAGGCGCATATTATTTTCCATGGGATATAAAACCCCTGCCCTCCAGGACCAGATGTTATTGCATCTTTTGTGAATACATCTGTGAATATTGCAGCTTCCTGTTTTTGCCACAGGAACTGCATAGCCGCTAAAAGAATAAAACAGGCTAGTGAAACAGAATCACAGATTTATACATGTGAGGGGGATGCAGGGAGGAGTCTACCCAGCTAGTGTTTCCAGGAACACTGGAAGTGGAGAACCCTCAGGAATTTCATTTGCACTTCAGAGCAGAAAACATAGCTGGCTCTATGAAGACAGTTCAGGAAGGAGTAACGAGAGACAAACTTTTCCTGCACAAGTAGCTTCAGAGTCTTGCATAAAAGGAAGATGCGTAAGAGAGAAAATGGAGAGAGTATGCAACAGTAAACTGTTGGCCTGGAATTGCTCTTGTTCACCTTAGGAATGTAGCTATCGATATCTGGATATCATGGTAGGGACCTAAATGTTCGAGAGGGGTTTGTCTCTGGACTTGCAGCACCTCCTGCATCCAGCCAGAGAGAAGCTACAGAGTTAATGCTGGAGCTGGGCTAGGATTGCAGGAAAGACAGAGCCTTCCTGTAAGTTCAGAAGTGCTCCTCTTGGATTCCTCCTGGTTACTTACACACTCCTTTGGTAAAGGAGAAATCAACAGGAGGTGTCTCATGAGTGTACTTAATGAGATCAAGTCAGGTAGGAGTCATTTCAGCATTAACAGTGAAACAGGAGGGAAAAACAAGGCAGGGACACTTACACATCTGTTTTATTTCCTTGCCAACATGATTTTGGGGACAGGACTCGTGAGCAAAGCCAGTGTCACTAGACACCAGGTGTCCTGATTGTATCACTTTAGGTGAAAATAATTGTTCACTCTGGCCAATGCATCTTCCTCTGATGCCACCTTCACCAGCTCATCCTCATACCCTGCTGCCTGCAAATGCTCAAACTCCTCTTATTCCTGCAGAGACAGTGTGGCTGCAGTGCCAGTCACTCAGAAAGCCTTGCCGAGGAAGCAAAGAGCGAGAGGCCTCAGAAAACTCTGGTGGTGATTCCTATGTAGGAAATGGTATTTTTTAGTGCCTCTTTTCTTTAAATATATTTGAAGTAATTTATTTTTGAATATAAATTAGTGTACGCGGCTTCACATCCAAAAGTCATGACAAACTATACATAGAAAAAAAAAATCTCTCTACCACCTTGTCCCCAAGGAAAAGAAAATTCCCCTTTCAGAGGCAAACCAATGTCATTCATCTTTTCTATATTCTTACTGTGACATTTTTAAGCATTTACAGGCTTAAAGTGATGAAGATACGCATGTTCCCATCGCTATGTAAATGGTAGCATATCACCTAGACTGGGAGTCCCCAGTCCCAGGGTCGTGGACCAGTACTGCTCCGAGGCCTGTTAGGAACTGGGCCACACAGCAGGAGATGAACGAAGTTTCATCTGTATTTACAGCTGCTCTGCATCACTCACTTTAGCGCCTGAGCTCCGCCTCCTGTCAGATCAGGTTTTTTAATTTAGGGGAAAAAGCAAGAAATGTAACATCTGTACCACTCAAGTGTGGCAGTTGAAATGTACACCTTTACCATATCCTGTTGGAACAGTGTCAATAGGAACAGAGGATGCCAGGTCTATAATTTTCTACACATTTTACAGACTAAGGAACTGGAAACGTGCACCAGGAAAGTTAAGTGATTGACTTAAATAAGGTGAAGGATCCAGAGGAAAATCCCTTGATTTAGTTCGAAAACACTCCTACTATGCTGGAGTGAATGAATTCCTCTTTGTGCATTTAGGCAGCATGATCTAAGCGGGTACAACATAACTTTTCTAGTCATTTTGCCACTTAGAAGACGTGTGAATTCTGCAGTTCCCCAAGCCAGTGACATCTTCCTTCGAATTCATACATCACTTCCAACCTCCTTTTCTGTGGCACTCAAAATTTTCCATTAAAGTTATTTACGTATGATGTGATGTGGCAAGCATGAACTTTGGAGATACCCAGGTGACCTATCCAGCTTCAGTAGCTAGGGACACTGAAAGGGGCCACATTTTGAGATCCACGAATGGAACACAAGGTATTTTTAATTGATATGAAAGGCCTTACAGAGACATGGACATTAAATGGCATTTGATTACATGCTGAAAGAAGGGCCTTGATTGAAGGGAGAATATTATATGGAATCATCATGGCCTTGGACCATTCATGCTCTCTGTAGCCCCCACCCTGAGGTCTGCCTGAGCTTGGCTGCTGTTCCAGCCTGAGGTCTGCCTGAGCTTACCTGTTGTTCTCCAGAATTGAGAGCTGCAGTCCAAGCCCAGGAGTGTCCACTTTGTTTCTAGACTGGCCTGAGATGGCTTTTGCCTTGGGAAGAAGCCGCGCCTTCAATGTCCCTTCTCCTTGCTTGGGATCTGGGAAGGCTCTGAAGGGGACTGTTTCTCAGACTGGAGTTCTCCGCATCATCATGCCCTGTGATTATCAGGTTAGCTCAGGCAGAAGCATCCTGCCTACTTGGGAAATCCTGAAAAGAAGGCTGGGAGAGTAGCAGCTTTCTTTTCAGGTGAGCCATCTCAGGCTTGTTTCCTCTCCATTATCAGGAGTGGCTCCGCGGGATCCTTGTTAAGAGGTGGGACATGCTCTCTCTTTCCTGCTCCTACAATGCCAAGGGGAGACTTTGAGGGCCCTGCTGCTGGCAGAGCTGCCCTGCAGAGCTGGGCTGCCCAGACCACGGGGCCTTGGTATGGCAGGGGTCTGTGAAGCTGAACTGTCCAAAATGTCTGTCCTGGGGAAGGCACAAGGAGAAGGGCACTCAGAACCAGAGATATCAGCAGCTCCCTATTCCAAAAAGAGGATGGGTGAGGGGAGAAATGAATGATGCCCAGTGCATCCCACAAGGCTGCAGTAATAGGTGGCTGAAAACACAAAAAAGGTCATCGGTCACCCTTTCCCTTTTTGTAATAAAGGGAAGGGTCTGAGCACCTGAAGACTCTCCTGTTTGCTCCAGAAGCCCATAGCTGTTCCCTGGCCCTGTGTGCCGGGAGGCCCTGCAGTGCCTGCCTCTGCACTGACAGGGAAGGAGGCTTGCTCCTGCACTCACTTGCTGTGAGGCTGACTTCCCTGGGCCTGACGTCTCACCTGCAGAATGTGAGGACACGGCCACCACAAATTAAGGTGGAATGCACCACCGACCCCTTCAAATACTGCACTCTGTAGATGACCCCGGGAGGTCAAATTAGACAGCAGCTCCTGGGGCTTGGACTTCTGTTTACCTCTTACTTCGGAACAGAGCTCCCTCCCTCCTGCGCTGCCCTCTCTACCATTCCTTCCTTCCCTTCCCTCCCTTCTCCCTCTTTTCCTTTCTCTCTTATTCTCTTTCTCTTATGTTCATTTAAAGGAAACAAGACACTCGCTCATGGTAGGCTCAGCGTATTCTTAAGCTACATAAGACATTCTCGGTGCCAGTGCGGTGAGATCACAAATCTCTTTATACTACATCTCAGGCTTTGCCGAGAAAACGTATTGTCTTTGCTGTCTGGAATGCCTCTGTCCACCCTCCTGAGCTCCCTTAAGGGTTGCTGAGGAAGCATTAGAATTGTATCTTCATCCAGGGAAATTTAAAATGTAGTCCACCCCATTCATGGTTTCTTTAGATTTTGAGCAGCCTCTTAGAGATCACTGCTTGGTCTTTTACATGCTCCCCTTGTTCCCTTGTCCCTCTCCCAATATGTCCTGGAAAATGGAGGCTTACTAGACCTTCTAGGGCGAGGATGTGGGGCTTCAGTCTCCAGCTACCTCTCCAGTGTGCATGAGGGACACTGCAGCTTAGGAGGGATGGTTCCGTCACGGATCGGTTGATGCTAATGCCTGTGGCTGAAACTCTGTGGTCTCTTCTTTCGTGGCTGGGCAAGGGTCTATCACCGCCTGGCCTTCTCTTCCCTCTTGCTGGTGCCATGCTTTCCACTGTGTCTTGTCTACATCCTCCATCTGCCCCCTGGCCCAGGCTGTTCACCTCTCAACCTCTACTGTGTGTTCAACTCATCCTCCTCTCATGGGTTTTGAGGCACCTGCATGGTGTCCATGCAACATGGGATGCAAGCGCAGCTCAGGGGTACCAGCCTGACCTGCACACTGCCCAACCAAAGACTTCTCCCTCCTAACTCTGCAGGGATGCCTCATGTTGCACGTTGGTATCTTATAATTACACACATACATATTGCATGTATGCAGATGGATTAACATTTTAGAATGGGAAATAGGGCTGCAGGTCTAATAGTCTCTAGTCTCTCTCCCCATCTTCTGTTTCCACTTTCCTCTCCGCCATCAACCACACCACAATAACTGAGGTCAGGAAGACATCCTAACGTCGTTCCTGTCTACTCAGACCTTCTTTACTCAAAGCTCCCTGAGCTTGCCGGCTGGCCTTACCTTGGTTGTGTTAAGTGGGAGCCAGACAATTTAAAACATCACTCCTTTCCGGACAAGGCCTGGCTCTCCACCCTGTTGTTTACTTTACACCGCGCACGATTTTGAAGGTCAGAAGCGTTCTCTTTGCTTCCCTTCCAAACAGTCCTTATGCATTCCCGCCTTACCAAACCAGTTCCCCTCTGTTCCCCAGGTAGATTAATGCCTTGTTATTAGGGAGAAGGTCATGTACATAGAAGGACAAAAGAAAAAAGCACATCAATGCTTTTTAAAATCTTGTCCTTATTCCCTGGAAAAGTAGAGCTTCCTCCTGCCAACACACACACAAACACACCACTTCCCTATCCTGCTGGGCCCTTTGGGGCTCTTCCAGACCAGGACAGAAAGCCTTGAATAGTGTTGCCAAGGAGAACCGCACATGTCTTAGGGACACAAGGAGGGGGTTTCTGTTCTGCTGGCAATGTGCATTTTTGACCTAGGTACTGTTAATAAAAAGTGCAACCCAGTGCAGTGGCTTGTGCCTATCATCCAAGCACTTTGGGAGGCTGAGGCTAGAGGATCGCTGGAGGCCAGGAGTTCACGACCAGTCTGGGAAACATAGCAAGACCCCATCTCTACAAAATATAAAAATATAGCTGGGCATGGTGGCACGCCTCTGTAGTCCTGCTACTTGGGAGCCTGAGGAAAGAAGATCAGGGGCTTAAGCCCAGGAGGTCGAGGCTGCAGTGAGCTATGATTGTACCACTGCACTCCAGCCTGGGTGACAGAGCAAGAACTTGTCTCAAAGAAAGAAAGAAAAAAAGTACAAAAGCACATCCAGAGCAGGAAGTCTTGGTCAAAGCACACGACCCCTTTGGGCAAAATGCTACCTTTTGCCCATGACCATGATCTGCTCTATTCTGGCTTTCCCTACTCGGCCCTGCTTTTCTGGTCTCGTGTGGGCCTGAGAACCACGATCCTCCTTGTCCACATCTCCACCCCAGCTTGGATTCCTTTCTTCAATTCTGCACTCTTCTGCCCTATGACTTTGCTTGGTAATTTTTGCTTCCTTGCTCATTTTCCTGGGCAGGCCCCCTTGACCTGGTCTAGCCTGGTTTGATTAAAGAGCACATCTGCGTGCCTGCCCCAGTCCCAGCCTCTCTCCCCAGTTCTGATTACTCAGTTTTGACAACAGCCCTGTTGGCTCATCCAGATTCCAAGCATTGCGTGGAATTTTGTCACTGACCAGGGCTAAGTGACAGGGGAAAGAGAATGGAAGGAGAGGGAAGAGACAAGGCAGTGACTGTCAGACGTATTATTTTGATTTAGACAGTCCTGAATTTGTGCATCTATTTTTTTTTTTTTTTTTTGAGATGGAGTTTAGCTCTTGTTGCCCAGGCTGGAGTGCAATGGCACGATCTCTGCTCACTGCAACCTCTACCTCCTGGGTTCAAGTGATTCTCCTGCCTCAGACTCCTGAGTAACTGGGATTACAGGCACCGCCACCATGCCTGGCTAATTTTTGTATTTTTAGTAGAGACGGGGTTTCATCATGTTGGTCAGGCCGGTCTCGAACTCCTGACCTCAGGTGATCCACCCACCTTGGCCTCCCAAAGTGCTGAGATTACAGGCATGAGCCACCATGCCTGGCCCTGTGCATCTATTTTATTTTATTTTATTTTATTTTATTTTATTATTTTTATCTGGGAAGAAAGATAAAAAGCTCAAAACAGTGCTTGCATTAGTATTTGGGAAGGAGGAGGTATGGACGAGTTTGGAGTGGGTGGGGGAAGGATGTGGCCATTAAAGAGACCTTTGGCTTTATACCTAATGTTTCCATTTTTTAAAAAAGAATGCCTAGAATTATTATCTGTGAGATCAAAAGAAAATAAATAAGTATACTTGCCTAGAAACAAAAGATAAATTTTTGCAACATAAAAATGAATAAAAGCCAGAGTCTACATACATAAGATATAAACGTTGTGCTGTATACTCCAATAATGCCTATCCTGATGTTGTCTCTGCTATGGACTCTGAGCCGTATCTTGTCCCTCTTTGTATCTCTAGTGTCAACCGTGGATACTGGCAGGGATTTGGCTCTCTAGAACTGTTGTAAAGGAAAACATTTGACTCTTTAAGAAAGTAACAATAATTCAAGAAGTGGGTGGTGAGGAAGGAACAACTGAGCAGAAGTAAAAACAAAGGGAGTGGGCCGGGCGCAGTGCCTCACACCTGTAATCCCAGCACTTTGAGAGGCCAAGGCAGGTGGATCACAAGGTCAGCAGATCAAGACCATCCTGGCTAACACGGTGAAACCTCGTCTCTACTGAAAATACAAAAAATTAGTCGGGTGTGGTGGCGGGTGCCTGTAGTCCCAGCTACTGCGGAGGCTGAGGCAGGAGAGTGGCCTGAACCCAGGAGGCAGAGCTTGCAGTGAGCCAAGATCGCGCCACTGCACTCCAGCCTGGGCAACAGAGCGAGACTCCATCTCAAAAAAAAAAAAGCAAAACAAACAAAAAAATGGAGTGGACTCTGCCCCTCGGCCAGGATGCCTGTTCTATCTGGAAATGAATAGCAAAATATTGAGGTTAGGGGCTCTGCTCAATTTTATTACCCCAGTGCTTCCCTTAAGCTGTTCCTGTGTGCAATTGCAGGGAACTCATCAAGAAAGAATCTTCTTCGATGGTTCTGAGCACGGTGGAAAGTAGGACTCTCTGCCAGCCATGGAGGAAAAATGTTCCTGTAGCAATCAGGTTCTGACTCATAGACTTGCCACACTCTGACGATCCGCATGTGAATTGTGAATTGCTCCAGAGTACACCCAGATCGGGAGTGGGGGGCAGTAACCCCCTCCCTTTAAACTGCCTTTTCTCTCTGTTTGCTGCTGCAGATGCCAACACAATTCTTGTTGCATTGATTTGGCTGGGAAAATGAGAAAATGGCAGCAACATTAATTAAAAATAATATGCCACACAAGAGATAGCTTGAACTCACTTCTTCTCTTAGTATCCTCTATGTTCCCCTTCTTTTCAACTTACTGTGGACACTATAGGAACAATGTGTTGTTCAGTAGAAATATGAAAGAAAAGAGAGAGATATTAAAGAAAGGGCTTTAAATGTGATGAAGAGTTTCAATCTTAGCGGCAGATTTTTAAGACACTAAAAGGAATACTAGAGAATCAGAGGGAAATAATTGGGTTCCTAAGGTTAGGGTGGCAAGGAAGAGATTGGAGGAAAGTGGTATAAATGAACAATTTTTTTAAAAAAGGGAAGTAATACTATTCTCCAATAAAAAGAATGTGGGGTCCTTGGAGAAATGGCTGAGTCCAGGGCTGGGGCAGGAAACATACAAGAAGAATCTAGAAGGTCTTATAGTGCTGAAAAGTAAGGAAGTGCTCAAAAATAAATCAAAACAACAAAAATTCCCAACTGAGTGTGTCAAATGGATACAAGGGACAACGAACAGAGCTCCCAATGGGCAAAGGGGGAATGATTTGAGCAAGACAATGAATAATGTGGCATTTTAGTTTTAGTTTTAGTTTTAGAGACAGAGGCTCACTCTGTTGTCCAGGCTGGAGTACAGTGTCACGATCATAGCTGACTGTAATCTCATCTCCTGGTCTCAAGTGATCCTCCTGCCTCAGCCTCCTGAGTAGCTGGGACTACAGGTGCATGCCACCACACCGGGCTAGTTTTTTAAAATTTTTTTGTAGAGATGGGGTCTCACTATGTTGTCTAGGTTGATCTTGAACTCCTGGGCTCAAGCAATCTTCCTGTCTCAGCCTCCTGAAGTGCTGGGATTACAGATGTAAGCCACCATGCTTAGCCAATGCAGTACTGAAATATACCTGAAGTATACATATCTATAAGTGTATGCTGATATAAATAAATGTTTGAAGTTATGAATTAATAAGGAAGAAGAAACAAATATCCTATACAGAGGAACTCTAAATACTCGATGTAGCTGTACCCCCTTAAGGTGACTCCCTACAAAGAGGGTGGCGTGAGGACAGGGAGCAAAAGAAAACTTTGCAGTGGAGAAATCTGACAAACACGACCTCCCTGGGGTGATCCGGGCTAACAGTATTATGCATAAATCATGTTAATAGTATGAATCCTTGATATGAGTGGCATTTCACCTCGGTGGTGGTTTTGTCCCCAAACCCGTAAGTCCTGCCTAACCATGAAAAAAAGAATCAGACAAACGCCAATGGAAGGGCATTCTACGAAATATCTGACCAGCACCCTTCAACAATGTCAAGGTCATCAAAAACGAGAAAAGTCTGAAACTGTCACAGTCTGGAGGAGCCTAAGGGGGGAAATGATGATGAAATGTAACGTGGGATCCTGGAGGGGGTCCTGGAGCAGAAAAAGGACACAAGGCAAAACTAAGGACATCGGGCTGAAGTGTGGACTCTGGTTAGTAATGGTGTATCCGTAGCATTGCTTGCCACCATAAATAAGAACTACTACATGAAACTGAGTCCAGATGGAAAAGGAAACCCTTAGAAGTTGCCGTCATAGAGCCAAGAAGCCACCTCCATCGCCATGTTGACGTTGTAAACATGTATAACGATCACAGCTGCACTTTTAAAATTTGATGCTGTTCTAAATGCCTATAATGCCAGATAGTCTCCTTTAGAAATGAAACCAATAGTTTTGGCTATCCAACTTATTTGTTCTAGCCTTGTTGACAGAGCAGGATGACTGCGCCAAAGAAGGAAAAATGCCCCTATGTAGAGGATCCGTGAAGTTGAGGGACGTAGTATTCGAAATTAAATGATCCTCTGAAATCCACACTCCCCATGTGCATCCTACAAAATGTGGCTTTGCTTTTCTTGACCTCCCATAAGACTGAAATTTTCCTCTTAATGTTGCATTCATAAAGTTATTTTCACTTAATTACATCTGCTTTTAAGGGGATTTTCTAATACACTCAGTTCTGGCCACTTAGAAGTTCCCTTCTGTTTCGCGTTTTGTCTCTGACTTTTTCCTGTGTGTCCCTCTGTTTCCTAGTTAAAATCACAGCTTCTAAAGCAAGCAAGGAAAGGATTTTGTTTTCTTAAACCCATTTAATGCAGGAGCAAATCAGAAGCCAGCTAGAAAGGCCGCCACCTCTTCATCTGTGGTGTTAACCAATTAAAAGGTGTTACTGTCTTGGTAATAAAGTGTAACCTTGCTTTTCTGGATTCTTTACTCCAGCCTCTTTCGATTTGTCTTGTTGTTTAATGTGCTAGCTTGAATCACACTGGACTTAGTTGCCAAAATCATCCGGAGCTCCACTTAGGTCAAAGCCCTTCTCTGTTGGAGGAAAAATATTGAACCATTCCTTCCTTTCCTTAGAGCTGGCTGTCGCTGGAGCTAGTAACAGAGTCAATGCCACAGAGAGCTAATTGCTGAAACCTCCTAGAACAGTTGTTCTCCACCAGACAGCTGTTCACACGAGAGCTGTACCTTCCTTTAAACTTTTATGCACCAAAAGGGAGAGTAGCATCCGGACAGAAATGATAAAGCAAGAATTTATAATTGCATTTATCCAAATATCTAGATAATCGAGTTAATAAACTGCGTAACTGCCACCGTGCCCTTTACGACCCTGTTCCCTTTGCATTTGCACACAACGCTAATGAGATATTTGGTCAGATTTTAATATTACAGAGGACATGTACTGTGTTTCTATAACAGCCCGTCCCTTGCTGCCAAAACGGGTTTGGTTTGACCTTTGATCCAGCCCTTCTGTTCTTATGTAAATGAGAGATTTGGCAAAATAAGAATGACTAACACCTTTTATTAAACTTTTGGGTTTCCAAAATGCTTTCACATTCATGATGTCATTAGATCTTCATGACCTAGTGTTGTGTGAAAGGCTAGTGTTACATTCTCTATTCTACAAGAAAGGAAACTGCAGTATAGAATATCATGGTCTAATCCCTGAGCTGGTTTAAAAAAAAAAAAAGTAGCCTTAAGACCTTAAGACTGAAATTCAGGTCTTCCAGATTTAATTCTTAAGGTTTTTGTCTGATATGAATGTTTACATATTTTCTTCTGGGATGTGAGTTCACTTGTCTGATGAAATGTCTCCTGAAAGTGGCAGGTTCACCCGGAGAGACACACAATGTTGCTCATAATTTCAAGAGGTTTACCATCAGCCCCAGGTTAAGAACCACTGTTCTACGCTATTCGATCTCTATAACGGCAATAGGGCAAGAAATAAAGAAATTCTGAAACGGGCAGGGTGTGGTGGCTCACTCCTGTAATCCCAGCACTTTGCCAGGCCAAGGCAAAGTTCGAGGTCGAGACCAGCCTGTGCAACATGGTGAAAGCCCATCTCTACAAAAAAAATACAAAAAAATTAGCTGGGCAGGGTGACGCATGCCTCTAGACCTAGCTACTCAGGAGGCTGAGTTGGGAGGATTGCTTGCAGTGAGCTAGGATTGTGTCACTGCACTGCACTCAAGCCTGAGTAACAGAGTGAGACCCTGTCTCAAATAAATAAATAAATAAAAATAAATTTCGGAGACAGAATATTAAGCACTGAGAAGATGAGAATTAAAACCAGGTTCCTTTGGTTCTTTTCCAAATTTTCTTTCTTCTCCTGAAATATATGATCTCTCAGAAGGGATGGCATATCCCGAAATTAAAGGTGTTAAAACATGTCCTGGGGGAAATATGAAAAGAAATGGGAACATGTAGATGAAAAAAAAAAAAAAACAATCTAAGAAGATATCAAACCAAAATGATGGGAGGAAGTGTGTAATGAAAGGAATAGAAATAATGGTCAATAAGCCATTTGAATCATGGCACCTGTACAGCCAGTATGCTGTGCTGATTTAAGAAATCTGTTCAGAGGTGGGTGGGGGGGCCAAACGAGGGGCTTGGGATAGAAGCGGAGGTGGAGGAATAGAGCGTGGCCTACCAAACAGGCAAACAGATGCCAAGTGGGCACAGACTCTTCTCACACTTGGCCTGGTGGGATGTGTCCCACACATCAGTGGCATCTGTAGCTATTTGTATCTGCAATCTGGGGAGAACCCATGCTTTACAATAAAGACCAGATAAGAGCTTGTGAGCCATTTCTTGGCCAGGGTTCCTGTCACTGTGACTGGACCCAGAGACAATGCCTTGCCCCGCCTGTCAGTTCTCATGAGCATCCTTATTCCCAACTGCTGGATGGATATTGAGGCATCACCTTTCCTGCCCTGAGGCCTTGCAGTCTGCTGGGTTTAATTCCCTGCCCTGTCTTGACCTCCTTCTCCTGTGTAACCTGTCTGGGCTGACTGCCTGGCTCCAGGTGAGTTCTCTGCTTCATTCTCCACGTGTGAGCTCACTGAGTTTGTGTCCACTCTAAACGACCTGAGTACAACTCTAATGTAAGCTCAGGATTATCCCAGTCCCAGTTTCTCTCTTCGACCTGTGACTATCCACAACGCCATAGCGGCCTCTGCCACACCAATGCCACCATGACCTTGCCCTTTAGCCCCTGGTGTGCATTTGCTAGTAGGGGATTCCTCCTGAATAGAGGGTTTGGAGGGAATTCCATTTCTGTCCTTAAGACCGAACTTCTAGGAGGTGGACTTGGGTCAGGGGGCTGGGGTGTAATGGACAGCAGTGTAGAATGAGAAGGCACCATCACGTGCTGAGGTAGGATTTGCAAAATAAATTGGAAAACTAGGCCTTCAAGCAAAGGTAACAAAGGTTCTCAAGTTCTCTAGAAATTCCATTTTCAAGCATCTTTGGGCCAACACTCCCTCCTTTAATTGGCACCTGTCTCTCACACGCCTCACCTCGGTACTGGCTATGTCTGCCCATGTGGTTATGTAATGTCTTGATCTGGGTACAGGATATCAGGTTGGATGTCTGTCCACTGCGGTAATGCCAAGATCGAATTTTGAAATTTGATGGTGCATAACAATAAGAAAATTGGCCTTTTTCAGCAGAGTTACCTTGTCTATTTTAATGATGACATTTTTCTGTTTCAGTGTTTGGCTTTTAGCTTGGCACTCAACCAACAGATGGTCCATCTAGATCGTGTCTACCTGACACAGAATCAAGAATTTCTGTTGATGCATTTGACTGTATTAATGACCAATTTGTGCTCAGTCAATTGGATTAGATAAGTGGGATAGATTTAATTAGTCAACTCATTTTATTTTTCCTTTAAAGGACAAAAAAACCCAAAACCTATTAAAAAAAATCATATGCAACCTATTCTACTGTCTATGGTGGGCTTAACTTCGTAAAAGTCAGAAAGAGAATTCAAGGTGATCTGAATGATAATAGACACAAGAGCCATCATCAAAAGGTAGGAAATAGAGGTATGAAAAACAGCCTATACTAACATAGAACACTGGTTGATATAAACCGTAAGCCAAGAAAATGTCACATCTATGTGTAATGCACTCACAAAAGGCCTCCTATTTTAATAGGGAATGTATTTTTATAGGTTAATTCATGGTGGTTTTGAATAAAATTTCAATGAATTCCAATCAAAGAGAAAATGTATTATTTTCACGTGCATATAGTCTGCACGTGAATATCTGGGAGTGGCTGCATGATTATCTTTGGCATTCATTTGGCACACTCTTCATTAGCACCCTTCTCGGGAAGAGCTAATCCCAGTGTGCATTTATTCCAACTGTAAAGAAGTGATGTCTTTCAGTAAAAAGCATGTAATAACCAGTGATATTCGTGCCCCTTGTAGTCTCACCTTCATTTCACAAATGTTTCAGTTTGGGGCAATAAACCTGCATAATTGGAACAGAATTCTAAAACCATGTCTATGTAAAGTAATAGAACTATGCTTGAACTGTTCTGTCACCTCTCACAGGGCTGTTAGGCAAATAGAATTTATTCCTTGTGCTAATTTCAAGCATAGTTAAGGCTTGCTGGTTATTTGGAGCTTTGGGTGTTGAGGGGCTTTCTAGGGCTCTGACTGTTCTCAGTGGGAAAGGGTTCCATAATTGATTAGTGATGTCTGGCATGGGCACAGGATGGGGGAGTTGTAGTATGTAACATTGTTCTAGTCACAAGGAATGACTGCAATATTATGCAGAGAAATCACATTCCATAGACCCAGCTAAATGTGTCAGTTGAAAATGATTCAGTCCAAGCTTGTCCAGGAAACACACAACTAAAATTAGTTGTTTTGTGACTCAACACATGTTTGGGGATGCAGAACTGCTTTATATGTGTCAGGAAGGGAAAAGGAAACCCCACAAAACTTTTAATCATTTGGTGGTGTAATACAGTCTTACTCTTAGGACTGTCAGTTGATAACCAGATCAATTCTAAGCAGTAGAATTATAAATTCTGAAATTAAAAGTATAAAAGTGTACACATACTCAACTATCATTGCTATTAATGCTGCTGCATCAGATGTGAAGAAAACCACATTTGATAGTCCTATGTGATCGCAATAGGAAAACAGTCCCTTAAGGAGTGATATTTTTGAACAAGTTGCTAAGACATTGAGTTAACATGTGGCCTACATACTAGATCCTACAACTGAGTTTCCAGAATGTCTCCCGAAGTGGATTGAATCTGCAAAGGTGTCCTCCTGGTAGTGTAGTTCATGACCTAATGGAAAGAATCCATATCCCAGAGAGCAGCTGGACATTCAGCAAGGAGGGAAAAAACATTTCTCTCTGATGAGAGATGCTTTTTACTCCTAATCTCTGGGGTGTGGCAGAGACAGTTCCATGAGGCCCAAATAGTATTCTATATTGCAAATCAGAAAGCATAATTTGTTTATGTTTGCATTTTAGCATCTACATAATGACTAGTACATAGTGGGGGCTTGAATAACTGACTGACAAAGTAAATAACAAGGAATGAATAGATTGATGAAGAGATGAGTTAATTCTAGGCCAGGCTAGTTGTAGAGATAATTTGAGGTCATCCTTGCCTTCAAGTGTATGGCTGACTAGATATAGAAAAAGAGTCCAGAGGATGTGAATTTTTGTGCACCTATCCAATTCTGAAATGCCACAATTCCAGAGTTCTAATTATGCATGATGCAAACTTCCTGTAACTCCATCACTAGGTAGAGAATGCCAGGGAAAGACATTCCCTTTCCTAGGTTTCCTATTTGGAATCTCTCTCAGCTCACAAGAGCAATGTGTCTTGAGTCTTGAAAAGGTCATGGAATAGAATGATCATTTCCAGGATAACCTAAGTTGGAATTCTCTAACTTCTCCTCAGTGGGAGACAGTGACAAATATGACCCCTTCTCCTTTCTTCTTGATTGGCATGTAAGTTTGCATAATATTTTATACAGATCACATAACCACTCCACTTAGCAGGCATTACAGGTTGAATTGTGTCCCTCTACAAAAAATTAATATGTTGAAATCCTAACCCCTAGCACCCCAGAATGTGATTTTATTTAAAGATAGGGTATTCATTGAGGTAATCAAGGTAAAATGAAGCCATTAGGGTGGCCCTAATCCAATAAGACTATGTTCTTATAAAAAGAAGGGAATTTGGAGACAGACACACAGGGAGAATGCCATTTGGACTTGAAGCCAGCCATCTAGGAGCCAAGAAGAGATGCCTGGAACAGATTCTCCCTCACAGCCTTCAGAAGGAACCAACTGTGCCAGCACCCTAATTTTGGACTACCAGTATCCAGAACTGTAAGACAATAAGTTCGGTTGTTTAAGACTTCCAGTTTGTGGTACTTTGTTTGGGTAATGCTAGGAAGCTAGTATAGTTAACCAAAACTATATTATAGTTCTTGGTTGATATAGTTAACCAAAAATAGCCTCAGACATCTTTGTGGTCAGAAGTTGCTATCAATACAATATGGTACATTTCTGTCTAGACTCTATGCTATGATATGTGGTTTGTTTTAGCTATCTATTGTATTGTAACAAATCATTATAACACATTGATGGCTTAAAACATCTAGAATGACAAGGATCTATTATTTCTCATGATTCTGTGATTTGGCTGGGGCTTAGCTGAATGGTTCTTCTGCTCACACAGGCCTAAATCTCATGCTGCTTTTACTTGGGAGTTTGGTTGGCAGCAAGATGCTCAAGATGATGTCTCCTGTTCTAAGATCTCCTTTCATGAGACCTGCCAACCTTCATCATTCTAGGTAACCTAAGCTCCTTATGGGGTAGCTAGAACCCAGGAATGCGAAAGCAGAAGTCACCAGGCCTCTAGGGGCAGAGGCCCACCCCTAGAAGGGGTAGATCTGTAGCTGGCACATCATCGCTTCTGCTACATTCTGTTAGTCAAGCAAGTCACAAGGCCCAGCCTAGACTCAAAAAGAAGACAAACAGCCTTCACCTCTTGTTGGAAGGAGACCATGATTAATCTACCACACGGATGCTGTTTGTTCCCCTCACCTCACCTGTGCCCCTACCCTTCCTAAAGCTGTTTTCCCCATGCCATACAACTGAGTACATCCACAGGATCTGTCTGAGATAGAAAGTCTGGCAGTGGCTTGAGGTGTCTTCCTCTCAATCTTTGGTATACAATTGACTATGGCTTCTGGCCCCATGTTACTCTTCAAATCTCCTTTGCTGTCAATCACACAAGGGAACCAATGTCCAAGTTGAAGCTCTCCATAACATTGACTCAATCTTTTGGACAAGGCTTCTGTCTAGGTCCCAGATCTCAGCTCCCTGTCAGAGCACTGCCAACACTCCATGTCTCCACCACAACTGGGGGCTTGCTCTGACCACGCTTGGTGGCAGAGTACAACTGCCCAGAGCACATCTGTCTCTAAGCCATGCACTGTGCTGGTTCTATTGATAATTGCCTAGATTTCCAAATCTTTTCTGTCTATAGTATTCTTCCCATTGGAAAGGATACTATGTTTCTGATAATTTTCAAAACCGTGATTAAGACTGATATGCTCTTTGGACCCTGTGTCTGGTATGCTTGATTGTACCTTTGGAATAACCTTAACAGCTGGTCATTTCTCCCCTGACCTTGTCACATCCTGATGTGGGTTTTCATGCCAAGAATGGACTCACCTGTATCTGCATCTTCTCCCAACTGCTTTTGGAGAACTAGAGGTGCTTGGCCTAAATCCTATGTTTAGAGGCACCTTGATGACATCAGTTAGGAATGGCCACTTGTCATATCTCTCACATGTTGACCTGTGCTGCTCCTTCCATCTTCAGCTCCCAGCCCTCACCTGCTATGAACACAAGCAAAGGACACGTGGGGTCATGCAGAGGAGGGTGTAACTACTTCTTCCAGCTTAAACACTTGTCATTTTATTAACTGTGAGGTTGATTGTTTCAGTTAGGACTCTTTTGGCTACAGATGGAAACCCTGGGGAATAGGAGCTTAATTAAAGTATGGATGTATTGGCTCACATCATAGAGAAGTAGAGATATAGGCAGACTTCAGATGAAGCTAGATTCAAGGTTCCCATGGTACAAACAGGACTGGGTTTCTCTCCTCCTGGCTTAGCCCAGTGCCATGCTGGCTCCTTTCTTGGGCTTTTTGTGGGGTTACCAATAACACTGGACCCACCCTTCATAGGTTAAGGCAGTTGGCACGGTGCCATTCTTGCCTCTTCCCATGGGAGAGAGTTACCATCTTTCTCAGTCCTGTCCACACAAGTCTTGGGGCTCATCTGACTGTATGGGCTTCTGCCACTGGTTTACTCTGAATGTCCAGACTAAAGAATTAAGATGGTTGTTTGGCTCAAATCTGGGTCATATGAAACCCCATGAAGACCCCATGGAATGAGAATGGATGGTAAATCTCCGACCAACGAAAAGGGACTGTGGCTGGAAGAAACGGGAAAGAATGTTGGGAAGCAGGGTAGAATACATGTCTACCACATTGATAGAAATAGCATCTTAGATGACACGCTCCCAAAATGCTTAAAAGGCTAGACTAATGGGCTTGAATTTGTAAAATAAACTAAAATACGTATGAAGCGTTTCACATGGATGCGAAAAGTCATCCTAATGTGAAAAACACTCTAGTCAACTATAAGCTCAGTATGAGCCACTAAATTGATTTGCCTATCAGCAACATTAACAAAAGCTAATGTACTCTAATTTTCTCTCTATTAGAATTATTTAATATTGGAATTGGTGGCCTTAGGAGATAGTTTCTAACTTGTGACTAGATATGATAAACCAAAAGCCATATAATCATGTATAGAGATGCCATGGTGGGAACTTGGGGCTCATGGACTCATTCACTCATTCATTTATTCATTCACTTATTCATTCAACACATACATACTGAATGCCTGTGGTGCAGGCTCAGATCTCTCCCAGCAGATACTGAGACAATATGTAGCATGCAGACTATTCTTTAAGAGTCATTGCCAATGGAAATGGGGAAGGAAGCAAGATTGGACAGATCCAATACAGGTCCAGCAAAGCCTTGACCCCAGGGTGCTCTAGAACTTCAGAGAAAATAGTGTCCATCTTATTATTGTATTAGGCTGAAATGGCTGGGCCTTGATACCTTGAATTTGATTAGTCATTAGATGTGGGCCCCCTGGGGAAGGAAGACTGTGGTTCCAGGGGAGGCAACTTTCTGCAGCTGAGACAGACCCTAGAGGAGCGGACAGTTGGAGATGAGTCCTTCCAGGTCCACCACAGCCTACTGTGTGCCAAGTACTGTTCCAGGCATGCAGAACACGGCAATCAACATAACAGACAATAAAATTCAAGCAAGACCAGGCATTCTAGTAGAAGAACAGAATAGAACTTTTAAATGCCTGAATGAATGTGTATGAGTTAGTGATAAATGCCATGCTGGAAAGTTCATCATGATAAGGTGAAGGTAGAACATGATGGAAGAGGAAATGGTGGGTAGTGGTATGACGGCTGTGCTATTTTCATCAGTGATTCTTAAGCAGAAGTCTACAGAAAGTGAGAGAAAGAACTCTACATACATTTGGGGATAAGATCTCCAGGCAGAGAGCACAGCAAATACCAAGGCCTTGAGGAACACAGGACACCAGCATAGCTGAGGGGACAGAGTATGGGGAGAGTGGCAGATGAGCTTAGAAGGACAGCAAGTGAGCAGGTCATGCTAGGCCATGGCCCAAGTTCATACTTGAGGTTCATGGTAAAGATATACTCTGAGGTGGCAATAGAGGTAGCTTCTTAGAGGCACCCCCTTCACTTAGCTGCCCATTTATAGAGGAGTAAGCTGAACCCCATGGAAGTTATATGATTAGTACAAAATTGCATAGGTAGGTAGAAGCCCTAGAGAAATTCAGAACTGAGACAGACAATGCATGATGTATTCATTAGGATGCCATTGGCTACATGTAAGAGAAACTTTGTATTTAGACAGGTTTCAATAAAAGGAAACTTAATTATCTCACCTTACTGGAAGACCAGAGATGGGAAGGCCCTGAGCATAGCTCTTTGAGTAGCCCAATGATGTTCTGTCCATCTTTTCAGCTGACAACCTCAGTGTTGTATAGGGATGCGTGGGCTAGGATATGCTGCAATAATAGGCCTCAATTCCAGTTGCTTTCAAAAGCAGATACAGAGAGTGAGAGAGAGAGAGATATTAATAGAGATATAGATATTTATAGATAGAAATATTTGTATATTTTTAATATTTATATCTCTATGCTCTATCTATGTATCTGTCGATCTATCGATCTATTGATCTATATTTACTCATGCTACATGCCCATGGTGGGACACTATTTTTATTAGCTATCAGGTACTCCTCACTGTAGTCACCTAAGTACTCACACTGACAAAACCACTCCCATATAGAACATTGCTGATCACCATGCCAGAAGAAAATGAAAATTCTGGAGTGTCTTGCAGCAGCAATTAGATGCTCTGTTTCAAAAATAACACACATCATTTCTGCTCACAACTCATTGACTGATACTAGTCACTTTCCCCTCCTACTCACAAGTGGGCTAGGAATTGCAATTCTACTATATGCCTGGGAGGCAGAGATATTTGGTGAGCAGTGTTAATAACTATAAAATTGAGGCCGGATGCAGTGGCTCAAGCCTGTAATCCCGCACTTTGGGAGGCCAAGGCGGGTAGATCACCTGAGATCAGGAGTTCAAGACCAGCCTAGCCAATATGGTGAAACCCCGTCTCTACTAAAAATACAAAACCTAGCCAGGCGCCGTGGCAGGTGTCTGTAATCCCAGCTACTAGGGAGGCTGAGTCAAGAGAATCGCTTGAACCTGGGAGGTGGAGGTTGCAGTGAGCTGAGATCACGCCACTGCATTCCAGCCTGAGCGACAGAGTTAAGATCTTGTCTCAAAAAAAAAAAAAAAAAAAAAGGATATCAACTTCAACTCTCAGCTGGTGCCCCAACCCCAAGGTAATAACATCCAGAGAAACAACACCAAAAATAAAATAAAATAAAATAAAATAAAGAACAGAAATTATCACAATTTTTAAGAGCAAGGAAATTTCCCCAGAAACCTCCAGCAAACTTCTCTCACTTGGTATTGGCTAGAACCGGATCACATGTCCCTTCTTAATCCCTGTCAAGGGGAAAGAGATTTATTATGTCTAGCTCCACCCAATTGGGATTTGCCTTCTAGAGTCAGGGACTGGTTCACTCTCCCCTGAACCTCAGGACTGTCTGAAGTTGGTGGAGGCATTGGAAGAGATGATTCTTCTCTGGTACTTTTTATTGAGTCAAATCCACAAAGAAAGAGCACTTTGATATTGTCAACAATTCAGGCACTGAAACTAGGAGAAAAGAGAAATGTATGGTGGCAGCCAAGCAAACCAGGAGGGCTGGAAATGTGAATAAGGAATATAGTGCACTGCAGCAAGAGTTGGGATATATAACCCCTAAGATCTTACACAGCCCTGAGATGCTATTATTTCTATGAGTGTTGATGCCGCCACTTATGAGCACTGGGGTTCAGGATACATTTATAGGTGGTGGTGGTCTGAGAAACCAAATCAGTTTCTCTTACTCAATGCCACTGATCAAATCTTATTAGAGTCTGATGTGAGGAGGACACATTTCTCCTATCCATCATTAAAGGGCTCTCAGACATGGAAAAGCAAATTCTTGAATAATAAAGGGAAGGAGAAGGCTCATGGAAGAGAAAAAGAAGGGAATAGCTTAGAAGTTGCACAGAGTACAAAGGTAAATATATAAGCCTGTTGTCTTCAAATATGTTCTTATGATTCCCAAATGTATATGCCTGTCTTATCTTCTCTTCTGAGCTTGCAATTCTTGTGCTGGACAGCTCCACTTAGATCTCTCAAAGGAACCACAACAGGAATATTGCTAACTCTATCCTGAACCTGCTTTTTCAGCCATGCTTATCTCCACTGTGGGCATCAACTTCCAGTAATCTACTGCATCCCTTCCTCATTTTTTACCTGTATTATCAGGACAGCTTCCAAATTGCTTTTCCTGCGTCCAGTCCAGTGTTCCCTACTCCATTTGACTCAGAGATTCAGCAAACATGTAAAACTGACAGTGTCTTCTCCTGATTAAAACCCACCAATAATTCCCCAGCAATTGTAGAATAAATTCAAGTTCTTTGCAAGGGAGGGATTCAACGCCCTCCTCCTAGCCTTATTTGGTAGACTCCTTCAGGGTTCATGCTAAACTGCTTGCACCCCTGCTCACACACCCTTACCACTTCCTGTCTTTCTGGTTCTGCTAAGGATGTTCCTCTGCTGGGGGCCTCCTTCCCCTCTTGTTTGCTGTATGAACTCATAATCCATTCTTCAAGATTCTGCTCTACCTCATTGTGAAAGGACCTTTGACCCCCATCTGTCCCCTTGCAGGGCTAGGCTGGGTGCCTGTCTTCTGTTCTCAGAGCACTCTGCCCGCCTTTATTATGAGTCATAACCTTGCCATGTGGAAATCATTTGTTTATCTGTCTCCCTAATGGTCTACAAGGTCCCCCTCTTTGAGGAAAGGGACTCTCTTATTCATTCTGCTGGCAGAGAGTAGGCACTAAACAAATGTTTGTTGTACAGAATCTTTAAGAAGAAGGTGGCAGCTGAGAAGTTAAGGGAACGGGAGGAAGTGCAGAGGAAGAGGGAGGGAATGGAGACAGGAGCAAGTGGGGAGCTGCGGGGATAGTCTGTGCACCGCCCGCCCCTCCTCCCCAGCCCCTAGTCAGTATCAGGATCTCCCTCTCGTGTCTTGGAGTCTGAGTTCCAGCTCCAATATATCCATTCCACGTTTCCCAAAAGAGGAACTCTTCTGTTCCTGCATAGGGATCCCTTGTTTGGGTCACACGTGAGTGGGACTGAACAGAAAGTCTCAGGGAAGATTCTCTACCGCCCTCGCTCTGACAGCCTGTTCCCTGCCTTCAGTTCCCTGCCTTCAACCAAAGCACGCTGGTCACGCAGGCAGAGTCTCGGTCTTGGCCATCGCTTTTTGTTCCCAGTTCCCCCTACCTCCTCCAAGGACAGATACCACGGATGGTACTATGATTCTCTTTTGGGGTGGCCTCACAGCTGTGAAAGTTACTCAGGCCTCCTTTCCACAGACCCAGACACGCAACTACCCCGAAAGCACCCCCGCCTGGCACCTCCATCCTCCTCACCTTCCATAGTAGCTGCAGCACAGAGATTTCAACACAGGGGTTACAAAGCTGAGTCTCAGAGGTTCAGACAGCTTTCTAATGGCCTCCAGGCTCCGCAAGGAGTTGGGGGGGGGGAAAGTCTAGCAAAGAGTTGCCATCCAGTGCTGGGGCTGTCCAGCGCCTTTCTGCGCAGTGGGGACGGGGTTGGGGAAAGAGTGACCAACAGGAAGAGAGTGTAGGCTCAGCTCACGGGTCGAGCAACAGCCTCAGACAAGCCACTTGACCCATGGACTCAGTTTGGGAACCTGTAGCAATGGGTTTGACCTCTTCTCCTGGCTGCGAGTATCACCACTAGGGAGAGGCAAAGGCTTGCAGAAACCCCAACTCCCGCTCTGGCAGCGCGCTGCCCCAGGCTCCGGTAGGGTGGGGACTGGTCTCGAGGGCTGGAGGGGGCAATGGCAAGAGAGGTCTGTCCCTGCCGCGGGCCGGCTGCAGAGCGGACGTTCAGCCCTGCTCCGACCCCACTTGGCCCACCCGGTTCGCTGTGTTCATTAACTGCTGTCCGGACCTTTCGTGACGCGGAGCTTCAACTGCTGAGATCGCGGAGAAGCAAAAAGGAGTCCCTTCGCCCCGCACCCTGAGCGCCCAGGCGTGCAAACGTGGGCGGCGGAGAGCGGCTGCCCTCCCCTCCCCTCTCCCCCCTCCCCTCGCGGCGCTCCCGTGTGTGCGGGTGTGTGAGTGCGTGTGTCTCCCTCGCTCCCTCTCGCACACGTTCCGGCACTAGTGCAGGCGGCGAGCCGGCGGCTTTCCGCTCGCTCGCTCGCTCGCTCGCTCCGGCCGCTGCGCTCCCGCCTCGCCCCGGCGCCGCCGCCGCCGCCGCCTCTGCAGTCGCAGCCGGGCATGGTGAGTGAGTGAGGTCCAGCCGCCGCGCGCTCCCCCGGCTCGCCGCCGGACCCCAACCTCAGCCGGCTCCGTCCCAGGGAGCCAGCCTGCGGCGGGAGCGCGCTGCGGGGCCGGGTGGCTGGGGAACCCGGCCGGCCGAGCTGAGCCTGGAGGGGCGGCCCGTGCGCCCTCGGTTCCAGGCGCGCAGGGCCGCGGGACCCCGTCTTGGGAGCGGGCTCTAAGCCCCTCTCGGCCCCAAGCCTCTCTCCTCGAGGGCTGCGCGCACCCTCCCTGCCCGCCTACCCGCGGTTCCCCTCCTGCTCCCGGAGCGCCAGTCGCCCCACCCCGTGACCGGCTCCCCGTCTTGTCCCGCAGGACCCGCCCGGACGGGACCACGCCGCCGCCGCCGCCGCCGCCGCCCGGAGCCGCGCTTCGGGTCCTGCCTGAGTCGAGCCGAGCTTGGGGCCGCCGTCACCGCCGGCGGGGGATGGGGCTACCCGGGAGGCGCGCCGAGCCCGCAGGGGGAGCGCGGAGCCGGCGCGCAGCCTGAGAGCCCGAGCAGCCCGCGCCGGGCCGGTCCGTGCGCACCGCGCGCCGCCGCCGCCACTGCCGCCCGCGCCTCGATGGCGCCATCGCCCCGGCGCCGCTGACCGCTCCGCGCCTCCAGCCCGGCCCGCGCGGCGGGTCCTCCGAGCCCGGCCCGCCGGGGGAGCGGCCTGCCGCGGAAGCCTCCCCGCGCCCTCCCGCCCGGCCCCACCATGGCGCTGCGGCGCCTCCTGCTGCTGCTGCTGCTTTCGCTGGAGTCCCTGGACCTGCTGCCCAGCGCCCACGGAGCCCGCGGTCGCGCCGCCAACCGGACCCTGAGCGCAGGCGGCGCTGCCGTCGGGGGCCGGAGGGCCGGGGGCGCCCTGGCACGGGGCGGCCGCGAGCTGAACGGTACCGCCCGGGCGCCCGGAGTCTCGGAGGCGGGAAGCCGGCGGGGGCAACCCGCGGCGGCTGTGGCGGCGGCGGCAGCGGCCAGCGCGACCGTCACCTACGAGACGTGCTGGGGCTACTACGACGTGAGCGGCCAGTACGACAAGGAGTTCGAGTGTAACAACAGCGAGAGCGGCTACCTGTACTGCTGCGGCACCTGCTACTACCGCTTCTGCTGCAAGAAGCGCCACGAGAAGCTGGACCAGCGCCAGTGCACCAACTACCAGAGCCCGGTGTGGGTACAGACGCCCAGCACCAAGGTGGTGTCGCCGGGGCCCGAGAACAAGTACGACCCGGAGAAGGACAAGACCAACTTCACCGTCTACATCACCTGCGGGGTGATCGCCTTCGTCATCGTGGCCGGCGTCTTCGCCAAGGTCTCCTACGACAAGGCCCACCGCCCTCCGCGGGAGATGAACATCCACAGGTGAGAGCGCCGCGTGCCGCACGCCCTGGTGTCCTCGCGGCCTCACCCTCTCAACTTGCTTCCCCTGTCCTCTTCACTCTTGGCCTCGCCACACCTCCCCTGGCCCTCTTAAGTTATTTCCACCATCGCTCCTTTTGCATGCAATAAATCAGGGTCTTCTTGTGCCCCCTCCTCCATTTCTTCAGAACCGGGAATGCATGCTTTGGTGGTAGGGGGATTTACAAGGCAGAGTAAGAAATTGGTAGAGTGCGTGCAGTTCCAAGTGTAAGAATGTTACAAATTCTGTAATCCTGGATGAGGATCCAGGGTTCTGCTTTCCTTTCCTGGCATGTGGGCACTTTGGTGTAGGTTCTTAATGGCATTTAGTTTTTTGAGTCAAATCGGAGTGTCATCTTCAATATAGGAAACTGACCAATGTTGGAACCTTACTGAAAGCGGTACCGGGTGGCTTAGTGTCAACTGAGACGTTCTTGTACACTAGGAATTGGGGTTTTATAGAAAGGATGGCTTCTGCCGGAAGTAGAGATAAAGATTTCTCCATTCCATGTTGACCAAGCACAGATGGTGTCTCCTCATTGCATCCTGAGAAGTGGGATGTGTATCTTTCCTGCTGAGACTGGAGGACTTGTTCTTTGAAACCCTGTAGTTAGAACTTTGACTTAACAGTTCTTGCCTGTGTTAAATCTGGTGGGGCATCTTTCATTGCTTACATTCGAGAGGGAGTGGGGGCTACCTCCTACCAAAACTTACGCCAAGAGCTCAAACTATGGCAGTCCCTGGTTCCACTCTGAATCCTGCCCCGAGGCACCATCTTGCCCCCACAGTGAGCCCTTGGGGAGGTCAAAGCCAAGGGGACGACAGAAACCCAGCCTCCCCTTAGAACTCTAGGAATGACACACCCAGGGGATGCAGAGTTAGCTTGGCTTCCAGCCCCCTCATGTTGATGGATGTCTGGACGTGGTGCGAGAGTCCTCTCAGGGAACAAACGCTGCCCCAGGAGATGCCTCCGTTTCTGGTGCATGGTGTGAGCACTGCCCTAGTCACCATGACCACCCCCCAGACTACTGTTTGTCGGTCAGCCCTGCAGGCCCCCACACTGACCCATTCACCTTGAGCTCTTCTCTGCGTCCTGCTTGTTATCCTTACCACCTGAAAACCTCCTTCCTCGCTCCTGTGTACATTAATCACCCCAGCCTTGCTGAAGAGAGAGAAAGGCAGATAGAAATTTCTAGGCATAGTAAAAGAGCTGATTTTTTTTTTTTTCCTTCTTGATACTGTGGGTGTTGAGAGAAATGGTACTCCCTGGCAGGTTTTATTGAGTCACATCCACAAAGGGTGGGTACCTCAAACTCGGGTGCTGGAATTGGAGTGATTCCAAAAGGAGACCTCGGTCACCCTGAGGTACCTCCACCCTGTCTTCCACCCGCAGCTCACGTCTCAGATAGTGCAGTAAGTATCCTCCTGTGTGAGAAACAGCCTGTGGTCAGTCTTGGCTCTCAAATGCAGAAGACAAGTGGGATGGTGAGCAAAATAAAGGCAAGACACTGTGTCTTTTGCATCTTGTCGGCAAAGAATGTTCTCTCTTGGCTCCGTGTAGAAAGAAGAGAAGGAATTGCCTATGGGCAGGTGCTGTCCTGAAGCAGATGTGCTGGTCGTTATCGTTACACCTCTGCCTCAAGACTTGGAGGCTTGTCTCCTTTTCCCCTTCCCCTGTGGCCTTGGCCTCTCATTAAACCTTCTGCTCTGACCACAGCCGCTTGCTGGTTGATTCCTACACATCTTTCTTTAAGTTACTTTCTTCCCTGAACCGTTGTTACCTGTACTCAGGGAAAACTGCCTGCTGCCCTGACACTTCCGCCTCATAGAGTTTATTCATCATCGCCTGAGATGATACAGAGGGCGGTGTCCTCAAATGCTGACAGCAGGCATCTTTGGATGCTGGCGTTGGCACATGACCCTGGAGAGGTCACGTTCCCTCTTGGTGTTTTTTCCCCTCCCCACCACCCTGACGCCCCTTACGCCAAACTAGGGTGAAGGTGATGACACCATTGGGGCAACTTCTCTCTGGGGTTGGGGAAGCGGAGTAACCACGGGAAGGGAGATGAATTTCAGGCCTCAGAACATTATGCAAATGTGGGATGTTTCCCCCTCAAGTTCACCTCCTGATTTTATTCAGTTCACAGCCTCTCTTCCAGCAGCTGCAGTCTTGCCTGATCAGTGCTTTGGAAACCATCATATCCGCGCCTGTTGGGTAGGGGACAATGCCTGTCTGTGTGTGGTGGGGCGGCAGGGGGGACAGAGCACGGGCGATCCCTCTACGACACTCTATGAATGACCTTGGGCAGGTCAGGAAAACTTATTTTTCAGTTCTGGGTAACTCAAGCACAGCAGTGTCCCAACTTAACTTCTTGCTTCCGGGGCACGTCAGGGTGAGTGTGCGAGTTGCTGTCAGACTCCTGGGGGTGAACGCGACTACACCACTCCTCTCGCTTTGCTCACACACCTGAGAGGCCGCCGTGTGTCCTTTCGGGGAGTATTTTTTGTGCAGACTGTCTTGTTGGGCGATCGGGGTAGGGAACAGGAGGGAGTGATGGAGAAAGAGAGAAACAGTCACACCATGTGAGTTTTCCTTAGGGAAGTGGGGAGGAGAAAGAATGTACACTCTTGAGAGGTCAAGAGAGGAAGTGAAGGTGCATGCAGTTACATATTCCTTGAAATAGTTCGGCAAAGATGTTTCCTGTCTGAACAGGAAAGACAAGCTGGTTTCAGTGTGTGCTTTTCCCTAAAGATGATAGCTGGGCAGGCAGGGGCTGAGTCTGAGGGAGTTTCAGTGAGAACAGCCTCATTGGAGAGGGACGTTTGTGGGAGTGTGAGCAGGGGTGAAGGGAAGGGACGGACCATCTGCGTCTGCCTCGGTGCTCCCAGGCTGGACAGCCGTCCGCCTGCCCATGCACACACATTCCTTAGGGTAGGACTTCCTTTCATCTCTCTACTCCTTCAGGGAAGAACAGATTTCATTATTTCCAGAAGTGATTAGACCTTGCTGTCGTGTTTCTGAGTGAGAAATGAGTGTCTGTGGGGGAAACTATCAGCTCTCTAGTGATTCTAACAGATGAGTACCAAGTCCGACTCAGCTAGCTGAACTCCGTGGAGCAGGAAGAGATGGGCACAGGATTGAAAGGCAGAGCTGGGTGCTGGATGTGGTCAGAGAGCCCCAGGGCAGCCGTGCCTACCTTTGCCAACTGGAAGCCCAGTTCCCACCAGGCTCCCCACTTTACTTTTCCCCTTCTTCCAAACTGCCTGGGCTCAGGCTCAAGCTGCAGCCATCCCCAGATTTTCCTATTTCCCGAGTGATTTCCGCACAGCTCCCCTGAGGGGCCCTTTGTTCTGGGAGGGCCGCCAAGGGCACGGGCTGAGCCCAGGAAACAGTCTGGGAGCCTGGTCCTTTTTGACATTCCTTTTCGTGCTAGCTGTCTCACATCCAAACCTGTTCCTTCCTCCTCGCCCTGAGTTGATTCATTAGTGTCTTGGAGATGAGAATCATTCTGAGGGAGGAACTGTGTGGCTTTTTTTAATGGCTAATTAACAGATGGGTCAGGAAGCTATTAGGATGCTGGAGACGCAGTTGGTGAAATCAGAGCTGCCCTGGGTCCTCCCACTGCCTGCACAGGAGCGGAGGGGATCAAAGAATGTGGGTGGGGTGGCGGTGAGGGGGGATATCTAGGGGTGTGGGAAGAAAAATCCGGGTAGATATGAACCGGAAAAAGTATTAGGAGGTGACCCCTTCATCTTGGGTTTGTCCTCTTGCTTGTTTCTAGGGGAAGTCAAGGGAATACTTTGTTCTACTCTTTCTCCCTCCAGAAATTAATTAGAAACTCAAAGAGCTCTGTTCTCTCCTCACAGGCTACATAACTGCAGTGGCAGGGCCCCTTGGCTGGCTGATTTAGTGAGTTCTCTTCCTAGGCTCCTGGGCAACGAATTGTCAAGTCACTGCGTTTTTTGAAGCACTGAGCTCACTATAATGAATTGATCTAAATAGAGAGTCAACTTATTTTTCTACTTCAAATATAGAAGGAAAGAAACAAAAAACCATCTTGCTTTGGACTGAAGGTTTTAGCCTTGCCTTTATTTCTTTTTAATTTGAATTAAAAAAAAAAAAAAAAAAAAAAAAAGCAGTGCTTTGTCAGGTGTGGTGGCTCACACCTGTAATCCCAGCACTTTGGGAGGCCTAGGTGGACGGATCACATGAGGTCAGGAGATCAAGACCATCCTGTCTGACATGGTGAAATCCCGTCTCTACTAAAAATACAAAAAATTAGCCGGGCATGGTGGCATGTGCCTGTAATCCCAGCTACTCGGGAGGCTGAGGCAGGAGAATTGCTTGAACCTGGGAGGCGGAGGTTGCAGTGAGCCAAGATTGCACCACTGCACTCCAGCCTGGGGGACAGAGTGAGACTCAATCTCAAAAAATAAAAATTAAAAAAAGCGCTTGTAGGGAAAGAGGAAAATTGTGGAAGAATTGGAGAAGTCTTATGGAGGAAGGGCTAGGGGAAGGATGCTGGGAAGGCAGAAAGAAGCAAAAATAGCAAAAGGAGGAAAGCAATCTGGTGAGAGGTTGATTATTCCCACTGAAGGGACAAAGTGACGTTGCCTGGCCTTTGTGTGCCACGGGCTTGGTTTGTCCTGGCTCTTGCAGACACATGCAGACATTCACTTAACAAGTGAGCCCTGCTCACCTTCCCTGGGCAAGATGTGTTTCATACTACACCATATAAGCTTATAAGACACATGTTGCCTTAGACAGATGAGGTTAGCAGGGTTCCTTCTTGCTTTAGCAGGGGAACCATGCAAATACTTTTCAAATTCCCTAGACTGTACAATTCTCCTTGGTCACATTGCTCACTGTCTTCATGTCCTTTCCTACCCCTCCCCAAGCTCAGAAGGCCTTCACACCTGTCCTTTTCTCCCCTCTTACCCTACCCAAGGTGGGGAGCACGTTCATTTCTGGGAATCGACTGCTAAGATACCAAGTTTACCCACCGTTGTAGGCTGCCAAGACACAACTAGAGAAAAAAGTCTAATTCATTATTTTCAACTGGTTTTATTAAGAGATCGGATTGACTGTGCAGCGGATTCAAATCAATTGTGCAGGAAACAGTGGTTAAGACAGTTGAGAAAGCGAGCGGATTGAAAGAGGTTAATTCACTAGCTCCAGACGGACAGTCCTACGGATCCGGAATAAAAGGGAACCACAGCAAAAGAAGCTTCATGCTTCCAGTTCCATTGCCTGATTTTCCAGGGACTGGCAGATTGTATTTAGGTCTTCCCTTTCTAACTCAATTTCTGTGGTCTTCGAGGATTCCTACCACGTGCTGGAACTGCTGCCCTGCTCCTGGCCATGGGAGATCACTACCCTCCTTCCCTGCTGCCCTCGCCTCTTTCAGACTCCTGTACCATCCATTTTTGAAATTATAGTGAATTTTGTCTTACAGTTTTGCTCATATCCCTTGATGATATATCACCTGTGGAACCACAAAATGATGATTTCAATTTACAGGAGTGTGAGATGTCTCAGATTGGTTCGTGGTGATGGCAGGGGGTTGTGGTTCGGTGGAATATATGAAGATCTAGACTAAAATTCATTTTTTAGTTTCTGTTGTAATTTTCCCCCTCTTTTCTTTACCTTGGGAAACTCCACCCCATTATTTCTTCCTGAGTTACATTTATGACTTCACGTCTCTAATGTCTTTCTTTTTTTCTTTTTTCTTTTTCTTTTTTTTTTGTGACGGAATCTTGCTTAGTGGCCGAAGCTGGAGTGCAGTGGCGCAATCTTGGCTCACTGCAATCTCCGCCTCCCTGGTTCAAGCTATTATCCCGCCTCAGCCTCCCGAGTAGCTGGGACTACAGGTGCGTGCCACCACACCCAGCTAATTTTTTGTAGTTTTAGTAGAGACAGCGTTTCACCTTGTTAGCCAGCATGGTCTCGATCTCCTGACCTCATGATCTGCCCACCTCGGCCTCCCAAAGTGCTGGGATTACAGGTGTGAGCCACCACGCCCGGCCTCTAGTGTCTTTCTTTGCAGATATTGTAGAGGGATAAGAGAGCTGGGTGCGAGAGTTACTAGTGAATCCTCAGACGATCTCAGTCCCTTGAACTCAACCCTTGAGCAAGCCTAATTTTAAAACAGTTCAGGATATATTGCTATTTTTTTTTAATCTCTCGAAGCGAAACCAGAATCTTCTGAAAAAGCAGGGTAGTACCTTCTATTATTTTGTCATCTATTACAGAATTATAACATTTTCATTGCTAGCAATTCATTTAATCTAGTTCCCTAAGTTTACAAGTGAGGCAACTGAAATTCAGAGAGGCTAGATCACAGTGCCAGGGAGCCCAGCTAGTGGGTGGGTGAGCTTGGAGTTGAAGCCAGGGCGCCTGTGTTCTAGTGCTCAGACTCATCTCATTCACTGAAAATATATTCTGCTTCTTTACTCTTTGCACGTTCCTTAGTCATCACCAAATAACTTTGGAATCCTTAGAGATGTGAGTTACAGCTTTCTCGTTTCTCTTTCTTTCCTACGTTTCTGTACCCCTCCTGGTTCACTGTTTCCACTGAATGTCTCCACTAAAATGATTTCCGTCGATCTTCCCCAGTCCTTTTGCAGCTTTTTTTCACGTTCCTTTCTAAAGGGCAATAACCTAATCTGAGCATAATCCTTTTATAAGGTTCTGAGTAATACGAACCATTGAAGAAGGAAAATACAGCACAAGCCAAAGAGTTGTGGACCCGGGCAAAAAGTCACTGAATGAAACTGTGGGCAGAAATCTGTCATTAAAAATTCACAGTGTGAATGCTTTCTGTCTCTCTCCCAGAGATGAGTGGAAATGCTGAGACCTGCCGGATCAATGCAGTTTACCTCTGTGAGAGGCCAGAGACCTCCCGCCATCCGGTGGCTCTGTGTGTGTGTGTGTGTGTGTGTGTGTGTGTGTGTACATGTGTGTGAGTGTGTATGTGTGTGTGTGATTTCAGGGTTATCTTCCGGGTTGGCCCCCTACATAGAATATTGCTCTGCAAACCACGGAAGCTCATTCATAGGCGCCAGTTTTGCTCTTTCTCAGCTCTGGGCCCAGATACTGCAGGCTAATGAAACTGGAAATCTGGGCTTACTCATTATGTGAAAATAACCTGTGTGGCATGCAGTCTGGGGGCTTTCCCTGTAATGTGCTTGATATTTTCTTTGAAAGAACCTGGGTATACATACCCTAATGTGTCACCCTTCCAAGCAGTCACCTTGGGAGGCCACATGCTGATTTTTCTGCAGAAAATGTTCCCACGGTCCCTCTCTTGAAAGTACATTGAAGGCCCATGGCATGTCATTTTGACCTTCTCTGAGAGTAACGTATTTTTATTTTCTAGGGTCGATGTGATTCTTGTAAGCAATGGCAAGTCGTGGGGCTGAGTCTGATGAATGAAATAGGTGATCAGAAATCAAGAGTGCCTCCAGTAATGAGACTTGCTCTCCTAGGAGCCGTGTCAGCTGTCTCTGAAGGCAGGAGCCCAGAAGAGGCATTTCAGAGAGGAGAGAATGGCAGCTCTGCACAGGAGTGCCTGGCAGTCCACGATGATTGTTTTGAAGAGGCCACTCCTCATGAGGAACGATAATTATTGGCCTTAAGAAAATCAGTTTGATGCTTTATCCATGTGCCAGGCAGGTGGTGGGGGTCTTAAGACAGGGGGAGAAAAAGGAGGCGAATCTGCAGCAAGTATTTCACATAAAACTGCCCAGAAAGGGTGAAAAAAGTGCATGTCCCACATTTCTGCAGGAGATAGTAGACAGTTAGCTTAATTTAGCTTCCTAGTTTGATACGGAGGGTAAAAGGACCCAGTTTTATGGGATGCATGCAGTGAGGCACGGGGTCAGAGCCAGAGTGTTCACTGTGCCTGCCCTTCTTTCTATCCCAGGGCTATCGCCTCTGTACTTCTGCATTCAGACGGGGTCACTGGCTGGGCCAGACTGCCATAGATGACGTAGAAATATTTGCAAGCCCAGGAAGATAAGGGTGCCAGTGAGCACTGCTTATCAATTCCTAATGTGCATTTATCACCACTCCCTCCACCCCCAAATGTGCCTTCAGTGCACGGATTGATCACCGAAATGGAGCGAGGGTGGGGCAGGCCGAGTGTAAAGGCAGGTGACAAATACCAGACTCAGCATTTGCAGGTGGGGTAGCCACGGCTGTACTACCTGGGTAGAATGGCATTCATTCATCTCAGTCAGGATTTGGGGGTTGGTAAAGGGCTGTGCACTTGTACTGCCCCCATGCATAGGCTGGGGCAGAGCCTCTGGTCCTGATAACCCTCTAAAGGTAATTCTTTGGCATTCTGGGAGGAGTCAGTCTTGCTGTGAGCTTGGGAGTCCCTCTTAACTCTGCTCACGTGTCAGGACAGTGGAAGCTCTGTGTCCCAGGAGCTTACACAACCCCATCACTCATGCAAGCCCACAAGCCAGAGTTAGAGAGAACTGGAGGTCTCAGTGAGATGAAGACTCAAGGAAGTGGAGAGGATGGTAGAGAGATACTCAGAAGAGTGCTCGGTCTCGAGGGCTCACTCTGTACCAGCGTTCAGCTCAGCACCTGACCTGCATTGTCTCACTGCATCCTCCCATCATCCCCTCTGAGTGTAGGGGCCCATGATATAGATGAGGAAACCGACTCAGAGAGGCTTAGTAACTTGCCCAAGGTCACACAGCTAGTACATTGCTGATGCCCTTCTCTCTCTGAACTCCAGTGGAGCAGCTGGCTCTCACCTTCCTGAATGTAATGGAGTCAGCGATACTCAGAATACTTAAGAAACCAAAGGCCCACCTTCCTATGCCCTGGGACTGGTTATCATAGTGAAGGACTAGGAAGATAAATGACCTGCCTAGGAGGGCTCTGCAGAACCAAAATGGCGGCCCCCACTCAGATTGCATCCAGGCGGCAAGATGCTCAGGGCAGTAAAAGAGCTCTCTTTCAGGACTAGATGATACTGGCTGAGGACAGCAAAGGCAATGCAAAGAAAATATAAAACAAAACCACCCTGATTTTCATTGAGAAAAAAAAAAAAAAAAACTTGACAGTATTGAAAGAACCCCCGGGCAGTTCTGCACGAGTCCTAGCTCCTGGGAGCAGTGACGGGAGCTTGGGTAAGGGGCACTGGAGGAAAGAGGTGATTTGGGAGACAGTATGGACCTAGGGCTATTTCTAGTTTTAATTACTGAGATGTAGAGCTCACAAACAGCTCCATTTATCATAACTCTTCCACCCTGCCCCATTTCTAACATCTAGCATTGTGCATACAAGACACAGCATTTTGGCCAACTTGCTTCTGCTTCCCTGTTCTAGTTTTATTCCTTCCATATTTCTACCCTTGTGGCTGTGCTTCCTAATGACTCATGCCTTGCCTGTGATTCTCTGTTTCTGGTGCTCTCAAGTACCCTGTCCTGAAGGGCACGTGGAAAGAAAGGAAGGAATCCTGGGTCACTCTAATAGCCTGTGTTTTACTCTCCAGCTCCCAACCTGCCACACGCCTCAGGATCCGGTTGTCACAGGGTGGTAAGCAGCAGCTGAACTCACATTCCCTGGTGTGCAGCTCCAGCCAGGGCCACCTGAGCAGGAAACTCACCTCTGCTTGAGGGTGTGTGAAAATGTATCTCACTAATCTTCCCCAGGAACCCAGCATTCCTGCTCCCTGTTTTCATCCTTCTTGTCCCTGCTTGGCTCACACCTACTCCTTGTTAGAGGAGCAAGAGAAGCCTTGGATCCTCCTTGCCTAAAGCCAATGTCCCTCTCTCTAGACCCGTGGACACAGGAACCCCAGTGAGACTCTGGGTGGCTAGAACCTTTGCCCCCGTTCCCCAGTGTTTGGGAGAAGAGTCGCTGCTTTCTGCAGTCTTCGCAAACACTCTCATTATTCCTTGCTTTTTTGGCATTTGGTCTCGTGTACTGTTCCCATTAGCTTCGGCATTAAAGTCTCATTACTCAGGACATCTGTCCTCTGGACATATTCGTTGTTCCCTTAGCCAAATGTCCTCTTCTGGGAAGTGTGTTTTCCACCCAAACAGCCACTTCTGTCTTCCTTCGCCCTTGCTGTTTCAGTGGGAGGAATTGGAATTCTGAACGGCTTGGCGGAGGGGTGGGGGGGTGACTGTTAATTTGAAGTGGCATCTGAGAGTCGCTTCCAGAGCCCATCCATCCCCTCCTTTCTGAGGTCCTGAGAATATGCATCTCGGCTAGGAGTCAGGCAGGTCGGTAACCAAACACTATCGTAGCAAAGAAGGGAGTTGTCACGGGAGTTTTCCTCCCTCAGTCCTAGGATCAGGCTCAGATAGAATCACTAGGGAATTCTGACCTCAGTCACCGCTGGTGGACGGCTTTGACTGAAGGTGAGACTCCTCTTAACCCATCTCCCTGCAGTGACAGGGCATGTGGCCGGCTCAAAAGCTGAGGCTGCTCCAGAACTTGGGGGAGAATCTGGATTCCAACTTCCCTGTTGGACTCGTAGTTAGCTGTTTCTGATTTTTTGCTGCATCTTGAGAAATTTGCCTGAAGTTTCCCAGGAATGGTATCCCATAGTCTTGGGGAGACTGTTTATGCAATGGGAAATATCAGTGCGTTTCAGTGCTCAGATAATCAACAGCCAGCTTCTTACCCACACTCAAGCATTCGCAAAGAAGAATATTGGGCTTTGGAGCCAAGGATCTCTTACATCTCTCCCTTGCTTTTAAGTCACATCATTAAAATGTTTCTTCGTGTTACTTTCGGTGTTCTGTCCACTGCCGCATCTTCTCCATCTGTCCTTGTTTTGATTCCTGTACTTCTGACGAGCTGTGTTCTTTCTCCCCTCTCCCTCCGACTCGCCCTCTTGAACTTGTCCTGCCATAACTTCATTAAGCCACATCGATTTAGATGCCACTAATGCAAAATTTATCCAAATTGGACCTGGGCAAAGTTTTTTTTTTTTTTCTTTTCCTTCTCTGTCTGATAAAAATCTGCGATGAACAGATTAATAGCTCAAACAAACTGCAGAGATTTCGCAGGGGACATATACCCTGAAGAAGGTTAGACTGTTTAAAGGCAGGCTCTTAGTAGACAATTGGCATGTAAATTACAAATCATTCTCATCTATTCAATGAAGTAGCTCTTCGAAGATCAATTTTACTTTATTTTTTTTTTAGTTGAGTTTGAAATCCTGCATTGGCCTGGGAAGCAGTAAAAATGCATTTCCTTTAAAGTGTTTTAGAATTTTCACGTCTGTTTCATTGATTGGGATTAGCCTGCCCTTATTTCTACTGAATTGGTGATGCCTGACTGGAAGCTGCTTCAGACCCCCTTTTCAATTCCCTCTGGGGGTTCTCGCTCATTTTCCCACTTCTTGTTTATTTTCTTTTTCTATTTCCCTGAGTTTTGAGAATCCAATTCTCTCTCTTTCAGCTTTGAGAATTTATGTTATAAGCTATGCTACATCCTTGTGCTCACTTTTCTGCTTCTTGCCACAGTCATGACCAGCTGGGCCTGAGAGGTTATGGATCTGGAGGCAGACTTTGGAAAACTGGCCCGGACTTCGAGCCCTGCCTTGGCTCTCTCTGTGGTGCTCTCTCAGTGGCCTAAGTAGTCTGCTCATGAATCACTGTTCCCAACACCGCTGTTTGGATTGAGGAGACAGCATCAAACCTACTGCAGGAAGTGGTAGGAGGCACTTAGCCAGCAGCCGTGCCCCTTCTAGAAAAGAACTTTGACCTCCCTCCCTTAGTCTGGTTATGTGGCTCTCGAGGGACATCTACCAAATCCTTCTTTCACCTTTGGAGGGTGTCATCCATCTTTCCCTGTCTTAGAGCATTTCCTGGGAGCTGAGCTACGAGGCAGGATGACCCAACTCTGTCACTTTGTCTCGATGACCTTGAGTGAGTCCCTTGGCCCCTCTGCTGTGGGATGTGGGCTGTAAAGTTGTGGAGGTGTGTTCTCTGGCCCATTCTGCCCTCAGCACACCTGAAACATACATGCTGACACAGTCCGCATCCGTACTTACAGCTTCAACAGCTCTGGGATGTGGGAGGAGATGCGTTTTCCTTGCATACGCCACTCAGATAAGAATGTCATCTGCAAATGGTCTCGTGAGGATGCTGCTTTTAACATCTTCAACTCATGGGTTCTCTTGGTCGAAGAGGACTTATGAGGCATTTTAGTGACTCTCCCTCTTGGCACCACCTTCCCGCTTCCCCCTCCTCTCGCGCACAGCAAGTGGCCGCCCATTCATCTAGGACAGGGCTGCCCCTACCTCTGGAGGCAGTTGGTCTAGTTATTAGGATGCAATTCTAGTTGTTTCTCATGGGGAGCCAAAGTTACTTCTTTGACTGGGATCCACTTCCTGGAGTAACTCAGAAGGAGCGTATCATTTCTTTTGCAGGATGGCAAAACGTGTGTTTGAAGATAGCAGTCAAGGCCCACGTCCAGGCTTCCCTTCTCCCGAATAAATAAGCACTCCTAGTTAAGAGTCTGTCCTCATGGGACGTGGGTTCCACTTCACACTGGGGCAGAGGCTGTCCACCCAGAAATGGGGCTATAATTCTATGGTGGAACCCCAAATGAGATTTCTAAGAGCAGCATGTGGATCTCGGTAATTCAGATGCAACTTAAAGATCTGGTTTCTTCTGGGAAGTTCCTTGGTCTGCAGCCCTACACAGCAGCTTTGCTTTGTGACAGGGATCCATCTCCCACACCACTACGTCAACAGGACAAGAGTGTTTGCCTGTTTTGTTTACACCTGGATTCTAGTGCCTAGAGAAGTGCCTGGCACAGAGTAGGTGCTTAAGAAATATAACTGAATGACTGGCTGAATACAGTGAGTTAAAGTCAGTAGGAATTAAAATGGTCTTTTTTGTGTACCCTTCTGGTATTTGCATTAGTGTGAAGATCCTTGAGTAGGGAAATGACAATGTTTCCATTTATTTTAAAGAAAGAAGAGAAAAATAGGGAGAGGGAGGGAGGAAAGAAGGAAAGAAAAGGAAGAAAGAAAAAGGGAAGAAGAAAGAATGAATAACTGAATCTTTTACAGAAAGGGTTGCCCTGGCCAGTTTGATCTGTTTGCCCTTCTGTGCCCCATTAGACTGCTGATTTCTTTTGCTCACACTGTGAATACCTTCGTTTGCAATGGAGCTTCATCTGGATACTTCTTTGCAGGCTAGTGGAAGCAAATCCATGGGGACCTGGCGGGAAGGAACAGCCTGTCTTTGCATTTGGCTCTGAAAGTCCAAGTTCAGGGTTCAGCAGAAACTGGTGTGTGGCCATATGGATTTCCATCCTTAGGCCTGAGTGGGAAATATGGGGCGTGGGTGGTCCCTTCCAGGATGACCCATGGCCACAGCTGTGCCATGTGGCTGCCCCGCCACACCAAGAGTGTTGCCAGTTTGGCATAACTGCACCAGTCCTCTGAGCCTTCCCCCTTCTGCTTCTGCTTTTATTGTGGTCCTATAGGCTGATCCGATGTAGATATCAGGAGGTTGTAGACATTTGGATTTATTTATTAGTCAAATATTTATGTAGTGTTTACAAGGTGCCAGGCTCCTTGTAAGCCTCATAAGTGCTTTACAACTATTACATCATTTAATCTTTATGATAACCCTAAGAGGCAGACATTATTTTCTGCCTCATTATTTTGGCCTTATTTTTTCAACAAGGGCACAGAGCCGCAGGACACTTAAGTAGCTTGCTGACAACCACCCAGTGGCCAGCATTCCAACTTAGGCTTTCTGGCTTGAGAATCCCCGTGTGTGGCCATTAGGCTGTGCTGCCTGCATGTTACCTCACCTCTCAGTTTAGGTCTGAGCCCATTGCACGTAAAGAAAACAACACTGGTCGGGCACTACAGGTGGGACGGTGGCTCACGCCTGTAGTCTCAGCACTGTGGGAGGCCGAGGTGGGTGGATTGCCTGAAGTCAGGAGTTCGAGACCAGCCTGGCCAACATGGTGAAACCCCATCTCTACTAACAATACAAAATATAGCTGGGCATGGTGTCGGGGGCCTTTAATCCCAGCTACTCGGGAAGCTGAGGTAGGAGACTCGCTTGAACCAAGAAGGCGGAGGTTGCAGTGAGCTGAGATCATGCCGCTGCACTCCAGTCTGGGTAACAGAGGGAGACCCTATCTCAAAAAACAAAACAAAACAACGCCAACAATCACAAGAATTGTAATGGCAGCAGCAGCAGCCCATTTGCACCTTGTGCACAGGTACAGTTATGAACTCATCTGTCCCCTGGTTGACCATGTGGCCCTGTTACCAAGTCTTGGTAGCATTTTTTGTTTTCCCAGCTTCCAGTAATAATAGGTGCACCTGACACATCTGCATTTTCAATGAATTCTCAAACAATCCAAGTATTTCTGAAAAGTCTGGGTTTGGTATTGGCGCTACCACATTTCTCAGGCCTGGGGAAATTTTCATATGATTCACGTAAGGAATGGAGTATGTGATCATGATGCTGTTAGGATTGAATGGGGCCCCCAGGGAATGCACATCTATTCTCTGCCTGGCTCCCGGCTGGTCTAGCGACAGAGCCAGGACAGGCACCCACTGGGATGGAGCAACTCGCTCGGCTTGCCTGAAAAAACAGGCAGGCCATGCCTTCCCTCACTGAGTCCTGTGATGTTTATTGGCCATGATGAATTTCAATTGTGCTGGGGACAACTCAGACCTGCAGAACAGCTCAATGCAGATGCACAGACATTGTTAACACAACAAATGAGATCTCCACAGCCATTCTGAGCCTCTCTGTATGAGGAGAGCAGTCTTGTGCACACACAAAGCCAGCAGCTGTGTTTTTCAAGTGGACTCTGAGAGAACCGGGAATAGGGAAAACTAAATTAAGCCGTTCTCCTTGGTCCATGTTTATTAAAAATACGTTCATTTCAATTGTCCTGGGTACATATTTTAGACAATGGAGACACTCCGACTGTCCGGTAGGTAAGTGTGAGATGCGGTTAAAGAGGACACCAGCAGTTCCTGAGAGGTCATTATCAAGTAAAAGCTCAGGGGCGGATGTGGTGGCTCACGCCTGTAATTCCAGCACTTTGAGGGGCTGAGGGAGGCAGATTGCCTGAGCTTAGGAGTCTGAGACCAACCTGGGCCCAGTCTCTACAGAAATTTAAAAATTAGCCGGATGTGATGGTGCTTGCCTGTAGTATCAGCTACTGGGGAGGCTGAGGTGGGAGGATCGCTTGAGCCCAGGAAGTTGAGGCTACAGGGAGCCATGATGTCACCACTGCACTCCAGCCTGGGTGAGTGCGTGAGACCCTCTTTCAAAAAAAAAAAAAAGAAAGAAAAGAAAGAAAAAGAAAGGAAGGAAGGCAGGAAGGGAAGAAAGAGGAAAAGCTCAGTATCTGGGACTCAAATAACCAGTATCCTTTATTTAACTGGAATAAAGTATCTACGTTCTACTTTCAAGAGAAATACAAAAGAATTAGCTATCAGAGACTTCCCTAAAGAAAACAAAAACAGAAGCAATTTCCACGATCTGTCTTGTGGTTTTTATATGAGCAATTTCACTTCCTAGACTGTCTACATGTTAACTTAGGTTTTCATCTGTGAAGAGAACTAAAGATTAGACTGATGGCCCTCTCGCGAAGAACCTTGAATTCTTAAAAAAAAAAATTAATTATATTCAGTATACTTAATTAGGCAGGAATGCTTTTAGAAAGTTCTTCAAAAACAAGAGCGTTCTCATTAGTCCTTAGGAATAAGAACATTAACCAGAATAGCTTGTTCACGGAATAGTTCATGTATTTGGCCTTTTATCATACTTATCCAGCAGCACCAATTTCTTCCTACCCCCCTAGAAAGAGAAAGGGCATGATTAGGGCTCTACACTATCCAGTTTGCCTTGCATTTGGCGCAGAATAACTTACTGAATAATAGCTGAGCCTGTGTTCTCCTTTCCACAGCATTCAGACAGCTCAGAAATCCAGAGACGTGGCAGAGACGGAAGGTTTCTTTCCATTGCACCACTTCATTGAGCTGGAGGGCATATTGGTTGAGATTTATAATAATTACCAGGTGAACTAAGGGGCTCTAGGTTCCCCCACTTAATTTGGGAGGGACCTAAGTTTGACCATCTGTTCAGTGAATGAAGATAGGGACAAAAGAAAAAAAAAAAAAACCCAAGTTTTCATTTTGATGCTCTTTCACCATACTTGTTTTAAAATTTGCAAACTCCACGAAGTCCAGGGACAACTGAGTACTTCCTACCAGATTTACTGAGAAGAGCTTGGAGGAACAGGGCCCCCACTTCCCACTGGCCTTATGCAGAGCAGCGGTCTGGTGAAGTATGTTGGTGTTCCAGTCAGGATTTCATTTGGCAGAAAAGATGGCTGCTAAAATAGTGTAAAAGGTTGTAGAGCTGTTGGTGTGAATGGCACACTAAGGTGACTAGCGCTGAGCAGTTGAGCCACAGCTGAGTTCTCAGGTCTGGGTAGATCTTTGCCCCAACGATTAAACACTCTCTAAAATCTTGTGTTCAGGGACCATTACAGGGAGATAGTAGGTGAAGAAAACAAATGTGATTAAGTGGATGGAAGGATGGATGGATGGATGGATGGGGTGTTGGATGGAGGGATGATCTTCAATGATGGATGAAGTGTTTTATGGATTGATGGATAGAGTGTTGGACAGATGGATGAGGGGATGAATTGCGGGGATGGATATAATTTTGGATAGATGGAGGTGGGTGGATGGATGGGATATGGGATGGAAAGTGAGAGGGAAGGATGAATGGAGGGAGGGAGAGATGGATGAAGAGATGGGTGGCTAGAAGAATGAATAATCTGGTGGTATATAGTCAGCCCCTGTAGTTTAACCTACCTGTGTTTGGAATCTGAATTCAGCACTTACTAGCTGTGTGACCTTGGGTAACATATATAACCTCTAAAAGTTTTAGTTTTCTGATCAACAAAATAGGGCTACCGATGGCACATCCCTTGTAAGAGCATTCTGAGAAATATATGATCCAGTGCATGTAAGAGCCAGTGTCTGGGACATCGAAATCACTGAATAAATGATAGTCTCTAATATCTCAAGCAGACAAGACTATGAGGCAAAGTTATGAACAAGGTTTTGTTTATTTTTCTGTTGTTAAGGGAAATCACTTGCCATTTTAAGAACTAGTTCATATCCTGAATGCAAGTGGCAACACGTTAAAATGTTGACTGGGCCTGGTCCCTGCAGGTGTTGAGATAACTAAGCACTGAGGGAAATTCAGACACACTTTCATTTCCTCGGGACCACTGACAACAATAACCAAGGTTTTAAGCAAATACATAATTGGTATTGAACTGAATCACTCATTTACTAATTGTTTCTCCATGCCCAAATATTAACTGGCATTTGCTAAATTAGCCGACCCAGCTGGAGGGACCAGGAGGACTCATTAAGGCTGATGATTTGTAGGAAGTGAAATGTATGTAAGAGACAGTCCCGGTGAACAGAAGGATGCCCGGGCTCAAGTCAGAAGCCTTGGAGTTAAATCCCTGTTCCAATATGCTTTAGTGCTGGAATTAGCCTGAACCTCAGTTCCTTGTTAAAAATTATGATAATAATAGCTGCAAAGGTCACAGGGATAGGATTATGAGACAAGGCAGGTGAATGCATTGAGCAATTATTAAGTGCTATCCAAATGTAAGATGATACTTTTGCTATTCAGGTGATTAATATACAAGACCAAGTACTGAAGGAAGCTTAAGTTTCCTGGCCTCATCACAGTGACTGTTTTCCCTGATCAGATTTGCTGCCTGATTAATTTACTCTCCCCTGCTTGCCACACACCCGAGAAAGCCAAGAAATACACAGACAGAAGGGAGCATCAAACCTAGGCAATAATCCAGATAATTCAGGCAAAAGAATTCTTTTGTTCCATATATCAGATACTGCAGCCAAAGGGGCTTGCTGTGGGTGGGAGAGGGTTGGAAAGAGCACAACCACTAAGGTGACTCTTCACTTCAGATTCCTAAATCAGACACATCTGTCATCCACATGGGGGGTGACAGGGCCCTGCTGACAGCCTGTCCTGTCCTGAGTCCCTCACTTGGCCGTCTGTGTGTCTCTCTCTGTCTGACTCTTTCCCTCCGAATGTCTCTCTCTAACCCCCTTTCCCTGTCTCTTCTGAATCGCATTTTATCTCTGGATTTCACTTTGGTTCTCTGTGGCTTACTCTCCCTCTTGCTCTTCCTGCCGGCTTACTTGTCCCTCGGACTCTGCCTCCTATCCTCTCTCTGTCTCCTGATGCCTGTCACTTTCACTAACTCTCTTCTCTGAACCTCGCCTGCTCTCTCTTGCTTGGGGTTTCAGACCCCCTCTCATTCTCCTTCTGTCTCTTTGGCTCCATCTCCCATTTCTCTCCTCTCTCCACCTGTTTTCTCTCCTCTCTTTCTCTCTGGACCTCTGTCGCCTGTCCCTCCCTTTCTCTCCCTTTCTCTCCCTCTCTGTTTGCTACTGTCTGACTCTCCCTACTGTCTTCTCTCAGATGCTGGAAGCTGCTGCCCACTCTTTTACAAAATCTGCTGTGCGGTTCCTCAGTGACCAATTTTCTTTCCTACGGTTAGAAAGTAGCTCAGGCCTTAACCCATTTCCTCCGGCGTATTCAAATTAATTAGGTGAGACCAGGATCACGCATTTCAGAATTAGAATAATATTTATTGAGCACCCTGGAGAGAAGGGGATGGAAGATGGAGAGGAACCGGAGCGAGGAGGGGGGTCACCAGTGGAGGGAGGGAGAGTAGGCAGAGGGACTCACTCTTAAGGCCACGTGGTCTGGGAATGAGGGCTGCCTTCCTAGTTGGCAGCGGGTACTGGAAAGGAAGGATCCTGGAAAATGGTCACACATGGGGGTGGGAATAGGAGCATTTCCTTAGCTGCCATGTACTTTACAACATGTGGCAGGGTTCCCATCCTTAGGTAGCCTGTCAGGCAGCCCTTGTTTGAGAAACACCTTTTGCTGTACATCCCTCTCTCTTGGCTGTGCTGACCAGCTCAGTGCAGCCCACTGGGCATCAGGAGCCCTCTCCCAGGAGAAGATACGTCTCATAGCACAAACTGCTTTCTTATTTTCTCACATGACCTAGAGACAGTCCCTGGTAACCCCAGTTCTGCTTTCTGTCTTTACGGATTTACCTAACTGGGTATGTTATAGAAACATGATCTTTTACGGTGTGCTGCTTTTACTTAGCATGATGTTTTCAAGGTCCATCTGTGTGATAGCATGTGTCAGTATGCCTTTTTAAAATGACTGAATAATATTCCATTGTGTGAATATACCACATTTTGTTTTTCTCTTCAGCAGTTGATGGACTTTTGGGTTGCATCTACCCTTTGGCTATTATTAATACTGCTGCTTTGAACTTTTGTACACAAGTTTAATACAACACATGTTTTTCATTGTTCTTGGGAATACCTAGTAGATTTGCTGGGCCATATGTTAATTCTGCGTTTAAGGAACATCACAGTTTTGAGGAAGTGCTAAACTGTTTACCAAAGGGATTGCAGGGTTTTCCATTCCCACTAACAGTGTATGAAGGATTAAATTTCTCTACCTCCTTGCCAACACTTGGTATTGTGTGGCTTTTCGGTTATAGCTATCCTAGTGTGTATGAAAGGGTATCTCAGTGTGATTTATAGTTTTGGGACTAATATCTAGGTATATAATCCATTATGAGTTAGTTTTTTATATGGTGTGAGGTAAGGATCCAACTTCCTTCTTTTTCATGTGGCGATCTAGTTGTCCCAGGACCATTTTGTGAAGAAACTATTCTTCCCCCCACAGTTTACTCAGATGCATTTCTAAACTGCTGCAGTTGTCACTTTTCATGGGGCCAGAGTGTTGGAGCTGGACTCCTGGTAAGAGGGAAGCCTTGGGTTGGGCAGGGCCCCACCCCTCAGAGACACCCCTTAGGAAAATGGAAGAGTCTTTGCCTGGCCTGTGCAAAATGGAGTGCATTGAGGACTGGGGACCTGGCTCTGAAGTGACAGTATCCAGGTGTAGTCTCTTGTGGCTGTCCTTACTCATATGTTCCCCACTGCCAGTGAGTATGTCACATGTCATACCCACAGAGGGCGTTCTGTTTGAAAGCAAGTAGGGGAGCAATTCCCCCTAAATTATGAGCCCCTAGATGGCAGGAATTGGATCCCATTGATCTCTCTCTCTTCAGTGACTGATGCATGCTGAGTCCTCAGTCACTGCATGTTTGGTTGTTGAAGCTGGGCACTGAGTTAACAAAAGCTGCTTTCTCTTGAGTAGCTGGACCTCTTGCAGGGGAACGGGTCTCTCCTGCTATGGCAGAGTCTCTGCTTGTCTTTCTTTCTTCCTGTGTATTTTTTCCCTGTATTTGTGATTGCTCCCTCCTCTAAACTCCAGTTGTCTTGACTGTCTGCACCATTCACGTGTTTGGTTTTTATCTTTTCATCTCTATGTCCTGTCCTTGCAGGTCAATCATACCCTTCCTTGATAGCAGGAGCTGTGTGTCGTACTTATTTGGGTCTCCAGTATCTAGTACATGATACTCAGTGTGTGGTTTTGGATGACGAAGTGGTCCCCTGATATTAGTGACCTGCTGCTGAATTTGAGGCCGATAGTTTCAGCCCTTCACCATAGTGGCATTCCACTGGCCAACTGCTGTAGATACCTGCCTGGCATAGGTGGATAGCTGGGGAGCCAGTATTTTGAAAGGGCTCAGAGTTTACTAATGTGAAATGAATTAAGGAAAGAAACCATAGCCCCAGCCTTTTAGTCTGTACCTCCAGGCATGGTAACCTTCACCCTGTGTCCCCTGCTGAAACCAACACCAGATGTAGCTGACTATTGAGAGCTGAATGCTGTCTCTCTCTCTCTTCCTGCATCTCTGTAAATCAAAGGGCATATGAAAGTAAGCCAACTCCCCTCATGGGTGTGCACACCTGCTCAGTGAATCTCATTATGTGATCTCCTCCTTGTTTAGGGCTCTGGCTGACATCTTAAGACAACAGGGACCAATCCCCATAGCACACTGTGAAAGAGAAACTATCTCGGCTATCGATACCTCTCCCAAAGAGAACACGCCGGTCAGATCGTCCTCCAAAAACCACTATACTCCTGTGCGTACGGCCAAGCAGACTCCAGGTAAGTAACAGCTGGACACCTTGATTCTTTGCTGAGGCTGGTGAGAGGTTTCAAGATGTTTCTGCTCTGGTGGGGCAGGTTGTGGACATATGATGGTGAGATGAGCGACTCTCTGATGGACAGGCAGGCTTGCAAAAGATTTTTGGGACTTTCTCCCTGGGGTGAGTTTGGAATGGGCAAGACTGTTGCCGGTCAGTGTCTGGGCTGGATGAGAACTGACAATTTCAGGCACGTGTGACCTAGTGAGTGGCTGGTATAAAGGAGCTTGCAGCATCCATAGCAGGGTATGGCCATCCATTCAGCCATGTGGTGGGAAACTTTAGGCTGAGTAGGATGCTAGATATGTGACAATAAATTACTGTACCCCACTATAGAACCTGCTCAACTACTGGGATCTCAGAGAGCTCCTTCCTGAGGATGAGAATTAACATCTCTATTTTTGCGTGTCTTTTTCCTGTGCTCTGTAGATTCCCTGGATGTATGATGAGTTGCCATAAAATAACAATATGCCTTCTACTTTTTGTACTTATCATTGCTATAACTGTGAAGAAAATGGCAGGGCTTATTTTCCTTGTCATACAGGTCGATATATGAAGCTCAAGGAAATTTAGTAACTTGAACAAGGTCACTGAGATGTTAATAATAATTAAAAAATCAGTAATAACAGTAATATAACCTAAATATTTATTGGAATCTTGTTCTGTGCCAAGAGTCATGCTGAGCCTTTTACATGTATTTTCTTATTTATTCTCCACAGCAATCTTAGAAATACTTATATTATCCCCATTTTGTGTGAGGAATGGAAAGGCTAAGTAACTTTCCCAAGGTTACATGATTAGTAAGAGAGAAAAACAAGATTCAAACCAAGGCAAATAGTTAACAATAGTAAGAACTAGGAAACTGTAATATCCTTACCCAGTTAAGGGTATGAATCCAAAATATCTGAGTGGACAGTCTCCTTACAAGTACAGCTTGGGAAGTCATCTCTTGTAGTGAGTGTTTCCAGATAGCCTCTTACTGGTACTAATCCTAGTCCCAGAGAAAGCTTTTACTTTGATACTTGGATCTGAAATCTTCACATCTATTACTCTGTAGTTTTTAGAGGATGGACAATGTGATCTGAACTAAGCCTGCAATAAGGATATATAACCACTAGGTGGCAGTGGATGTGACCAAATCCAAACTATAGCAAAAGTGCCGATGAGATCAAATTTATTTTCCATTCATTCTTTATTTTTCTTAAATTTATTAAGTCAGAAACCTAATATTTGCTTTTAAAATAGCATTCTTAAATCTTTTGAGAGCCTAATAAAAGGAGATGACACTCCCTCCTGAGAAATACATATACATATTTATATTCATCCAACAGTTTGTATATGATTTAAGGGAGTTAATAGATTCATCCAAAGTTAAAAATCCCGGCTGTAAAGGTAAAGATGGGGACTCCACATTTGCAAAATGTCTAAGATGCATTTTCAGCTTTAACACCATAGATCCTTAAAACATAAGCAATAGAAGGAATCTTGGTAAAAACATCTGGACCAGTGGTCATCTACATGGATGCATTTTAGAATCACCTGAGGAGATCTTAAAAATGCTGATGCCTGGGCTCCACAGAATCACCAGAATTTCTAGGGATGGTGTTGGCATCACATTAGTATTTTAAACAATCTCCCCAAGGTGATTCTAACATGTCTAGTGGTGAGAATCACTGGTTCTGAAGGATTCCTTCATTTTATGAGTGAAGACACTGAAAACCTAAGCCAGTGGTTCTCAAACTTGGCTGCACATTGGAATCAAGTGGAGATCTTTGAAAATTAAGGATGCCTCGGCCCCACCCCCAGAGACTGATTGAATTGATGTAGAAGTGTGGTCTGAGAATGGAGGTGGGTGGGGGGCTGGTGGCTAACACTTCCCAGGTGATTCTAATGTGGAACTAAGTTTGAGAGTCACTGGGCTGTGGGAGTTGCATAGAGACACCGTTGTAGCTAATCCTTTTTGTCACTGATCACTGTTGAATCCAACTCTGGTATTATCACCACCTTTGAGTAGTATATTTTGATTTTTCCAAGGATTCATCCTTTGAAGTCAGTCTCCACCAGAACCTTGTTGTGACTCTGAAACTTCAGGTCACTCTGGCATCAAAAGCACCCCTGGTTGTTTATCTTCCCCTCTCTCTGTTTGGGTTTTCTTTGTCTCATTCTCAAGCGAGCTGGTTCCCCACTGCTGAATCCAGACTGATTAGGTGGACAGTCTGGATTTGCCCTTAAATACCCTTCACAGAGCAGGAAGATTTGTCATTTCTTCTGGTTTCTATATACCTCGTCTCTTCTAGTGAGCTGAGAAGGAAAGCTTCCAGTTACATGATTCACTTCTATGTTTCAAGAAATTCTCCTCCTGTATTTCTCAAATTGGAACTCTTCACTTTGCGCTTGGAGATGGGAATAGTATCCTGGCCCAGAAAGCATTCTCAGTTGTGATGCTTAAATTTAAAAGCAATTTCATCACAAGCTGCAGCTTCTACAGATTATAATGGACACAATGCTTTTCCAAACAGTTGATATCCTTTGCCACAAAATATTGCAGTTTGAGCAGAAGTTGAACAGAACTTTGCGTAAGTGTTCAGAGTGGAAATTTACCATAATTTTGACACTCATCAAATCAACAAACCATCAGTTGTAGGAGTATGGTAGTAAGTTTTTAGGGGGCTATTAAGGAAGATATCCAGTAACACCAGTAGGCATCAGAGCATATGAGTAGCTTTGATACTCAAGATGGTTTCGGTGGGTCAGCCACATCAGCATCACCTGAGAGCTTGTGGGAAATGCAGAATCCCAGACTCTACCTCTCCTGCTGAATGAGAACCTGTAATTTGGTGAAATCGCTTAGCAATTAGAGTTTGAGAAGCACCGGGAAAGCTTGAGCATTTAAGTATCTTCCTCAGTTTGCCTTTTGGCCCTGTCTCTTACTATGTATGTGATATTGGGCAAGATTCTTTGTCTTTCCAAGTTTCTTTGTCTGCTATCGAAGCCAATCGTACCTGTACGTCAGAGTTGTTTTAATTGTATAATGAGTTAAACCAAGTAAAGCACTGAAGACAGGTCCCCATACATAGCAAACACTGACTGTTAGCCATGATCAGGCTATGGAGGCACATCACAGCTCATGGAAGATGAATCAAATGAATGAAAGAACCAAAGGCAATGCATTGGTGTCCTTAGACCAGGCAGGGTCCGTGGGGTTGTGTCTGGGATGAAGGTCCCTGGACTCAAGCTTTCCTGTGGTTGGCTGCTGTCTGAGGCACATCCTCTGGGGATGAAAGTAATTTGTGGGGCTTGGTCAGGGTTTTGGACATTGAAAGCATATGCTTGGTTGGTTTGGGATGTGGGTTGAGAGTCCTGCTGTAATAATGAAAACAATAATAGCACAAGTACCACAGATTGAGAACTTACTATGTATTGGGTACTCTGCTAGGCACTTTATGCATAATAGCGAATGGATCCTGTAACATTTCTTAGATGTGAGAGTTTCTAATCCCACGTTAGCAGAAAAATCCTGTCCCCTTCTATAAGAGCCTTTTACCCCAACCCTTCCAAGAAGCCCCTTTCCAGCTTTAAAGATTGCCACATACGGGACACTTGGTTGGAATGTAGAAAACCAATGAACCCTGCTTTCATCCCTTACCCCTCAAATCTGGCTGCCTGCAGACCCTTGCTACTCAAAGTGCGGTCCATGGACCAGCAGCAACTGCATTCCATTGGAACTTATTAGAAATGCAGAGTCTTGGGCTCTTCCCCATTGAATCTGAAGCTGCATTCAGGATCCTCAGAGGATTTGTACACATGATAAAGTTGAAGAAGACCTCTTTTAACTCAGTGATTCTCAGCCCTGGTCACACACTGGAGTCGTGTGGGGAATTCTGAAAATACCAATGCCTGCCCCCATCCCAAAGATTCTGATTTACTTGGTTTATAGTAGGACCTGGCATTGATATTAAAAAAAGAAACAAACAAAAACAAACTTCCCACATGGTTCTCCAGTCCAGAAAACTTTGCAAACTGAGCTCTTAAAGTTTTGAGGGAACTGGAGGAAAGCTGTCAAATAAGGAAGAGATTCTTTGAAGATTATTGAATGTAGGTTCACATCAAGATCTGCAAGATGGAGACTGGCTAGGCAGAGTGAGTGTGGCTGTTGTAACCAGTCCTCTTCTCAACAGGTGGGGCCGAAGGGAGTGGAAGACTCAGGCTCATCTGAGAGAGGCAGGGGGTCAGTATGGAGCTTCGAATGGAGACCCCTGGGCAAAAGCAGGCATAAGTAGAAATAAAAAGCTTGTTTAAGGGACCAAGTGGAGTCATGAAGAGATGCACCATACCGAGCATTGCAGTTCCCTGAGTCCAGCACCTTAGAGGCTTGCTGTGGGCTCGCTTTTCATAGATGGGAAGTAGGAGAGACTTAGCATGTTTGCCTCACCTCACCCCCTCCTAAGGAGCCTGTCCTGGGACATCTGGGGAGAGTGGAGTACCCATTCCTGGCAGTAGTAATGAGATCATGTGCTGAGGTTACAGAATGTTGATATCCAGATTCGCTTTATCAAGAGTGACATCATTTGGAGACAGTAAATATTCATGCCCATCTGCATACCACTGTGAGTTGTATAAAAGAACAGCCAGTCATCCTGCCTGTTGTCAAAGCCATATCCATTAATGGCAGACAAAGGGAGCCAAGGGTCATGACTCTCTAAGCTTCATGGAGACCCAGAATGAAGGCTGAACAGGTGGCAGAGGAGCACTCTGCCACAGCCCTGCATGCCCTGGCTCCCATCCCCTCATGCCTCTCTGACCTCAACCCCTACTACCTTCTGCGTCCCTCCCAGGCTCCAGATACACTAGTCTTCTCCAGACACACTGTTTCTTCTCATGCCGTTTGTATTCTTGCATTGAGATATTTTCCTCTCTCTGTTCCTGTAGCCTCAAATTTTCTAGCACTAGGTATTTGTTTTGTGGAATCTTGCTCAAACAGCACTGTTCTGGAGAGGCCTTTCCTAACCTTGTCCTCTGTTACCATCTCTGGCTTTACTTTTCTTAGAGTACTTACATCATCTGACATCATACATTTGTCAGTTCATGTGTTTATTATCTGTCCCCATCAGAATTCAAGCCCCAGGTACACAAGGGTTTTCTCTTCCTATCATCATGGTATCCTAGGACCAAGAACATCACTTGGAAGATCCTAGTTGCTCAAGAGCTGTTGGTTCAGGGAATTAATGAAGGATGACATAGTCCTTGACTTGGATGGGCATAGGATCCAAGCACAGGCACTGGTTATGCAGCTGCATACTGAAGACTGCACCGCATGTAGCAGCCCTCTCTGTAAAGTAAGTATAGTGTCCATCCCTTAGCGCATAGGCTGATCACCAGCCAGCTGGTTGAGCCAGAAGGTCCTGGAGTCCAGTGCCCAGGTTTTTGTTGTTGTTGTTGTTGTTTTTTTAATGAAGTCTTGCTCTGTCACCCAGGTTGGAGTGCGGTGGCGCAATCTCAGCCCACTGCAACCTCTGCCTCCCAGGTTCAAGTGATTCTCCTGCCTCAGCCTCCCAAGTAGCTGGGACTACAGGCGCCCGCCACCACACCGGCTAGTTTTTGCATTTTTAGTAGAGACAGGGTTTCACTATGCTGACCAGGATGGTCTCGATGTCTTGACCTCGTGATCCACCCACCTCGGACTCCCAAAGTGCTGGGATTACAGGTGTGAACCACTGCGCCCGGCCTGACCAGGCTTCTTACCGAGCCCCATGGCCCCTCTCCTCCTGTCTGGGGCTGACCCAGAACTCCACAGGTCAGTGCAGCCAGGAACTGGGAGCTTTGCTTCCATGGCTGGGCCCAGAAGACTATTATCCAGGATGCCGTCCCAGTTCTTTACACCCTGCTAAGAAAGCATGGGTGCCTTGGAAGCCCAGGCAGCCCAGAGAGTCCCTGTTCCCAGGGACAGGTTTAGGGCCACCCATGAAGCCAGAAAACCTGGGTTGTGCAGCTGAGCTGGGAAACTTCTGGTGAGTCTCAGCTTCTCGTAGGAAGTAGGACTTTTCTTTTCTCAGTCGTCCCCGAAAGAAACAGAACTGTTGTTCTAGAGGAGTCTGAGATGATAGCCTCATAAGGTTTTGGAGCTCTATGGAGATGGTGAGATTAGCTGGCCAGAATTATGCTTGGCCTGTGAGGAAACTGAGACACACAGGGGTCACTTAAGTGGGAGGTGACATAAATATAGATAGAAAGCAATCAAAGCGCATCTGACACAAGAGCAAGACAATTTTAAGTCTTCACTGTCCTATATATTGGTTCCTAGCTACATGTGGCTGTCAAGCACTGATTGTTAAAATTAATTTTACCTATTTATTTTTATTTTGTAAGTTTTTATGTTTTTAGAGACAGAGTCTTGCTCTGCCATCCAGGCTGGAGTGCAGTAGTGCAATCTTGGCTCACTGCAGCCTCCACCTCCTGGGTTCAAGAGATTCTCCTGCCTCAGTCTCCTGAGTAGCTGGGATTACAGGTGCGTGCCACCACACCTGGCTAATTTTTGTGTTTTTACTAGAGACGGGCTTTCACCATGTTGGTCAGGCTGGTCTCGAACTCCTGAGCCTGTGATCTGCCCACCTCGGCCTCCCAAAGTTCTGGGATGACAGGCGTGAGCGGGCGTGCTTGGCAAGGAGTTTATTTAAGTGTGATGATCTGATTTCTGTTTTCTGGTTGCCAAGTAGTGAACACCACAGGTTAATGAGAGAACTTTCTATGACTTTCTCTGACTTCTCTTTCCACAGGAAGACACCCTCCTATAGAGGGGGCAAGATGATGCGGAAAGAGCTTGTAGGTTTCACAATAAGACAAATCAAAGACCAAATTGCCCCTTGGTTTGGACAGCCTGGACCTTAGTCCAGGGCTCTGAAGTAGGAGTTGGCAAACGTTTTCTGGAAAGGGCTGGATCGTCAATATTTTAGGCTCTGCAGGCCGTAAGATCTCTGTGGCAACTATCCAGTTCTGCCCTTGAAGCACAAGAGCAACCATAGATGATAAGTAAATGAATGGATGTGTGTTTTCATAAAATTTGGACGTGTTTCCATAAAATGTCATTTACAGTAGCAGGTAATGGGCAGGGTTTGGCCTGTGGGCTCTAGTTTGTCGGCCCCTCTCTGAAAGTCCCAGCCATCTTCCATGCGGCATCTCCTTCCACGTGGAATGCGACCAGAGACACATCCCTCTCTGGGATTCCATAGGGGAATGGATGGCAAACACAGATCTGTGAGCCCAGGAGGTGCCCTGTCAACGTCAGGTCCCATTCCCCTCTTTCCTTCCCTGAGACTCGAGCCAAGGTATTGCTTGATTCGGATTTTATAGCCGGTTGAACCAGGGCTCATGAGGGCTGATGAATGAATCATGTTGCAGTGGGGCCCAGGGTCTCCAGGGTGCACATGGAGAGGTAGCAGGTGTAGACAACTGTTTTGCAAAGCTTAGCTGTCGGGGAGAGAAGAGGCGGGGAGGCTGTGAAATGGAGGGTAGGCTCATCCTATGTGAGGGGTGAAGGGTGGGGGGAAACATGAAAACATGCCCATGCTGGAGGAACAGAGCTGGTAGAGAAAGGTGTGGAGGGGAGGCATGCAGGAAGAGAGGGACCCGGGCAGACTTTGGCTCTCCTCAGCCCTGACCTTCTCAGTGACTGTTTTCTATCACTTAGGTGATGAGGTTGAAAGCATGGTTATTAAATTTACAAGTGACATCCCTGGGAGGGATGGTCAGCCTATCCTCAGATGATGACAGACTCGGAATTCAACATGTCTTGCAGGGCGCAGATACCCCAAGGTCCATTTTATTTATATTTTATTTTGAGATGGGGTTTCACGCTTGTCACCCAGGCTAGAGTTCAGTGGCGCCATCTCAGCTCACTGCAACCTCTGCCTGCTAGCTTCAAGCAGTTCTCCTGCCTCAGCCTCCCGAGTAGCTGGAATTACAGGTGCCCACCACCACGCCTGGCTAATTTTTTATTTTTTATTTTTTTTTATTTTTAGCAGAGACAGAGTTTCACCATGCTGGCCAGGCTGGTCTCAAACTCCTGACCTCAGGTGATCTGCCCGCTTCAGCCTCCCAAAGTGCTGGGATTACAGGCGTGAGCTACTGTACCCGGCCCCATCTTCCATTTAACAAGACCCCCTCTGCTGGCCAAAGCTCACCTTCCCTTCTGTGCCTGGGACCCCATCTGTTCCTGGTCCACAGAACCTTGCTCCCTGGACTTCCATCTTTCCCCTCCTGCCCCCTTCTGTAGCAGCTCTGCTCCTCCAGCCTGGGGATATGTTCAGCCTCTTTACCCTCACATAGGATGAGCCCACCCTCCGTTTCACACTCTCCCTGTCTCTTCTCTCCCCGACAGCCGAGCTTTGCAAAACACTTATCTACACCTGCTGCCTCTCCATCAGCTCCCCTTACCTCCTCCTCAGCCCATCTCCTGCGTTCCACTACCAGGCAACCTCCTTCCCACAGTTTTGGGGGATTCTGGGAAGAGCTTCTTTTTTGTCTCTGCCATCAGAAACTCTGCCACTCCTTCCGTGGACACCAAAGCTCTGCCTACTCAAATACTTTTGGGTCCTTATAGGGATGCACTCTCTGTCTTCTACAGCTCCCCAGCCATGCTCTGCTCTTTGCTTGATCTGGAATGTTCTCTTCTCGTTCACTTTCCCACAGCCTAGCCTGCTCTTCCTTTTCTCCCAGGCCCCCACATGGCTCTCACTTCCCTGGCTCCCTGCCTGGGGGCATTTCTCCACTGGTCCTTGGTGGCACCCTGGGCTCCTCTGTCCTTGCAGAGACACAGTGGAGGGGGCTGACTAGGACTGTTGGCCCCAGTTTGGAACCCCGTTCTGCCTTCACTAGCTGGAAGTAGTGATCATTTTACTTAACCTTCCATGCCTCAGTTTTCCTGGTCTGTAAACTGGGTATAAACTCTCCTGCTTGTGTTGTTGTGAAGATTGACTTAACTTCCTCTGGGCTGTCTGGTTTCTCTAAGGTGTGTCTGGTATCAGCATAGCTCACCTGACAATCTCCAATCCCTGGCTCAGAGCCTGGCATACTCAGGCTGTCCAGTAAATACAAAGTGACTAGCATGATGCAAACCCCATATTTGGGTCAGAAGTCCCAGTAAGTCCCACGGGGAACAGTAGGTCATATGAGAGAGTCACAGGGGTTTAGGATGAATGAACAGAGCAAGTTGAGAGCTCTGGAAACAGCTATGTCTTTAGGCTGCATTGAAACAACCTGGAATCCAGATGCAAGGGGGTGGCATGCCAGCTGTTTTCATGGCTGGAGTGTTTGTCTACACTTCTCGTTTGCTGCAGTGCATTTATCTAGGGCCGTGGGGAGGACACCAGAGGAGGCCACTCTTGCTCAGCACGAGGGCAGGCGTTCTCCTGATGTGAGCCCCTCTGTTCCAGGTCAGGCCACCTTACCATGCAACAAGCTGCTCACTCCGTGATGATTTGAAGCAGAGGAGGCGAGCAAGTTGGGCATTTCCAGCTTGAGAGGAAGGCTGGCCTAGCAACTTCCAAGGTCCGACTTTTCGCATGTCATCATAGAAACAGTAGCTGGGATTTGTTGAGGGCTGACTGTCCAGGCCCTGGGCTAGGAGCCTTCCATGACCTCGTGTCCCCCTCCCAGTAGATAGGAGGCTGCAGCGACATGGAGTGATGGGCGGCCTCCTCGCAGGTGCATGACTTGTCGGTGTCAGGGTGTGGGGTCTGACCTAGGCAGCTCAATATCCGGGACTCACTCTCTCACTGGCCGCACTTCTCTTGGGATTCCGTGACTCAGGGTCAGAGCCCAGGTGAAACTATGGCCAAATCACCATTCTGTTCTCAGTGCCAGGCTTGTCCTGAGAGGAAGCGTTAATTCCTCATTTTATGCCATTCAGAAAGTGAGTGCTGCCGGGCGCGGTGGCTCAAGCCTGTAATCCCAGCACTTTGGGAGGCCGAGACGGGCAGATCACGAGGTCAGGAGATCAAGACCATCCTGGCTAACACGGTGAAACCCCGTCTCTACTAAAAAATACAAAAAAAAGTAGCCGGGCAAGGTGGCGGGCACCTGTAGTCCCAGCTACTCGGGAGGCTGAGGCAGGAGAATGGCATAAACCTAGGAGGCGGAGCTTGCAGTGAGCTGAGATCCGGCCACTGCACTCCAGCCTGGGCGGCAGAGCGAGACTCTGTCTCAAAAAAAAAGAAAAAAAAAAAAATAAATAAATAAAAAGAAAGTGAGTGCTAAGCACTTGTGTTCTTATCCCGGGAGATAAGTGGCTTTTCCCAGCATAGGATTGCCTTAAGGACGGGTGTGCCCAGAAGCAAAGCTTTCCAGAAGCCAGAGGGGCTGCCCTTGTGATGGTGGGACCAGCTATGCCCAGCATGTCCCACTCTTAGGGCTTCGTCCTGCCTGGTTGCTGCACAGGCTTGGCCAGAGAGGACCCCATCCCCTGCCCCTCCCACCAAGGAGGAAGCCCGAGTCGGGGCAGATAGAGCCTGCTCTCCCCACGTGGTGGGGGGAGAAAGGAGAACCCCTGAGCTGGCTCACTAATCACTCACCACCACGCCCAGGGAGCCAGAGGGTTTAGAATATGGCCGGGCTGTTCCCAAAACGAGGTGCCGGTGAGAGCGAAAGCCAGAGCACGGAGGACAGGGTTAGAATTCGCAATTACCTCCATGAGTTGGCAAAACGAAGGAAGTGACAGAGCGAGGTGCAGTGACAAGAGCAAAAGGGTACTGGGCAAGGGCGGCCCTGAGCAGCAGGACACGAGGGAGACCAGCCATATGCCCCTGGCCCCCAGGGATGTGGAGCGTGGGAGCTCTCGCCAGGAGGGAGAGCCTGGCCTCCATCTGAGTGGCCTTTAGTGGTCTTTTCCTCAGAGGCTTAATGTCCATAGGCTATTTGAGAAACCAGAGATGGAGGAGGAGACGGCATGGAGGCATCCCTAACTAGATGTGACACACCAACTGTGTGCTGAACACTTGGTTAGGGCCTACAGGAGCTGGAAGGTGGATTAGACACAATCCTGGCCTCAGGAGCTTAAATTCAGGCGCAGGAAGTTGAGACAACACAAGAAGATAATTGACCCTACAGATGCCCCTCCACAATTATAGGCCACATGCTCAGAACACTCAGAGGGAGGTTGTGTGGTCAGGGCGAGCGTCACCGAGTGCTTGAAGGGCAGGTAAGATTGAATGGGTGAGGAGGAGGGTGGAGGGTACTCCTGGAGGATGGAAAACTGGGGTCCACAGGAGCCTGGAGAACAGTGATGCGTAGGAGACTAAAGGTTTGCAGAAGGGCACAGTGATCAATTCCTTTGGAAAGATTGGTTGTGGCTTTTCTGTAAACAGACAGGAGTGATTAAAGATTTAGGACAACAGCCAGGAAGGAACTGGAACTCTGTGTTCTAGTGGGGAAGGCTGCTCTGAGCAGGAGGATTTTTTTTTTTTTTTCCATTAAGCATATGGACTGTGTCCCTGGCGGGGTAGAAGATGTGTGGGAGCGGGTAGGGGTCCCTGCTGTGAGGTGGCAAATGACTGAGTTGTTCTAATGGCAGGGGAATGGGGCAAGGTTGGACCCTCCAACGGGGGTTGGAGAGGAGGCTTTTGGGGGTCTACAGTGACAAACCAACAGAGGAGGAAGTGTGAGGAGCACAGTTCGTTAGCAGCACCTTGAGAGCCAGAGGAGGAGGATGGCAAGATGGGACTCCAGATTCATGGATTCCTTCATTCATTCAAAAGTGATTTTGGTCCTTTATTGGATGTCAAGCATCAACAATATAGTGAACAAAACAAAGTCTCTAGTCTCATGGTGTTTACGTTCAGCTAGAGGTGGCAGAAAATAAACCCACAGACATATACTTGAAATCGGGCAATAAGGCTTTGAAGAGAAAGAGAGCAAGAAAAGAAAGTAGGAAGCGATGAGAAGTGAGAGGAAGTCACCTGATTTGAGGAAGGATCACTGAAGCCGAGACTCAAATGATTGAGCCATGCGTGACCATCTGGAGAAAGGGTGTTTAGGGCAGAAGTGAAATCCTGCTTGGTATGAAAAACAGACGAGAACGGCTGGAGTAGAGAGAACTGGGATAGAGACATGTTAAGGGCTAGAAGTCAGAGATGGGGGGCCTGTAGTCACACTACATCTTGAGTTTCATTCTGGATGTCATGGGAGTTCTTGTAGGGCTTATAGCAGAGTAGAGATAGGATCTGACATGTGGTTTTTATAATCATTCTGGCCACCATCTTGAGACTAGATTCTGTTATTTATTTATTTATTTATTTTTTGAGATGGAGTCTCACTCTGTCACCCAAGCTGGAGTGTGCAGTGGTGCGATCTCTGTTCACTGCAACCTCCGCCTCCGGGGTTCAAGCAATTCTCCTGCCTCAGCCTCTCAAGTAGCTGGAATTACAGGCTCATGCCACCATGCCTGACTCATTTTTGTATTTTTAGTAGAGACAGGGTTTTACCATGTCGACCAGGCTGGCCTTGAACTCCTGACCTCAAGTGATCCTCCCGTCTCAGCCTCCTAAAATGCTGGGATTACAGGTGTGAGCCACTGCACCCGATCGAGGCTAGATTCTGGAGGGGCACAGGCGTTGGAGGGGAGGTGGCCTAGGAAGTGGAAGCTATTGCTTTACCTGGGCGATGGGAGGGAGATGGGACTTGGACTGGCATGTCAGTTATGGAAGATGTGAGAAAGACTTTCTTCAGTGTTTATTTTTCTTAACTTGTTATTTTGAACAATTTCAAACCAATGGAATACTTGCAGGAATGATACAATGAACACCCAGATGCCCTTGCTAGTTGTTAACATTGTAACATATTTGCTTCTCTTTATCTCTCTGTCTTCCTCCCTCTCCTTTTCCTTAACATCATCATCATCCTGGTCATTGCCACCACCACCATTATCATCAACACCATCACAAATACCATCATCATCATCATCACTATGACCATCACCACTGCCACTGACATCACCACCACCATCATCACCATCACCACCGTCATCATCACCACTGCTATCAACACCATCATCACCACGACCATCATTGTCATCATCATCATCACCATCATCATCATCATTTTTGAATCATGTGAGAACAAGTTGCCAATATTATGACTCTTCATTCAGGACAGTTTCAATATGTATCTTCTCAGTTCAAGGATGTTCACTGACATAACTGTGATACAATTACCAGATTTATGAAATTTGTCATTGTTTTAATACTGATATCTAAAGGAGAGTTCAGGATTTATTTGTAGATAGAAATGACAACATTTGCTGATCGATTGTATGGAGGGTATGAGGGGAAGACAGGAGTCACAGATGACTCCAAGGATTTTTGGCCAGAACAAACAGTTGATGAGAATGACCAGGTCGGTCCAAGGACTTGGAATGAATAGCTGAGAGGTCTTACCCAAAGGAAAATTGGAAATGTTTGCATGTCGGCAGATGAGCTGAGCTGGGGTATTCAGTTCTCCAGTGGATGTTGCCAGAGTAATTACAAGGGAAGTCAGAGAATCTGGTTTCTCCCTCCCCACCCACGGTTTCTCTTTCTTTCTTGCCCTCTCTCTCTCTCTCTCTCTCTCTCACACACACACACACACACACACACACACACACACACACACACACCCCACATGTACATATACAGACTTTCTTCTCCCAGAGATCTAGACCTGAATGCAGCCATGGGCATATCTCATCAGAATGGTAAGCAAATCGACAATGAGGCATTGAACTGTAAGTGCCTTGAGTACAGGGATATGTCTGCTTTGCTCACTCTATTCACAGTGCCAGTGCCTTTTGCACAGATCTTGGCACTTAGTAGGCATTCAGTAACTATTTCTTGAATAAATGAGTGACAAAATGAATGCTTTTATTTAATACATTATACAGAGGGCAGTGATTGTAATTATGTATGCTCACAAATAACGGAATATCTAAAGTAAGAGTTGCTGATACAGAAGAGAAGTTTCTCTCTTCTGTAAAAGAAGTCACTTCAGGGAGGATATGGGCTCTACAGTGTCCAGGCAGTGTCCAGGTTCCTTCTATCTCGTTGCTATGGCTTCCTAAGCATTTGCCTTCCGTGTCATAGCCCAAGATGGCTGCCTGAGCTCATGCCATCGTGTCTACATTCCAGACATCAGGAGGAAGAAAGCACCAAGAAGATCATACTTCATTTCTTTAAGAACACTTGCTTGAAGTTGTCAGACCACTCCTACTTACATCACATTAACTAATGTGGTTTTTTTTTTCAGTGGCCATGTGATCAATTAAAATATGGGAGTTCTCTGACTACAGAAGAATGGCTACTGGGGGGCAATTAATGATTTGTGTCACAGTATGGCCCACAAGGGGACTGTGTAGTGCTTCTACCGCAAACAGTTGGTATCAAAAACATCAGGTGAAGTGAGCTGCTGTGGCTACCCTCTGTGTTTTCCACTGTGAATGTGAGCAGTTATGTCACTAGATGGACTGTGAATGCTTTAGAATGGGGAGGGTCACTGGGAGACTCCTGGAGAGATTAGTGAAAGCTCTAAGGATGCTGTTTTTCTCTAATTTTGGTTCTGATATGGAAGCTGCAGAATGTTGCCCCACAGCAAAGCCAAGGCATTGAGGAAATCCCTGCAGAGAGTCCCTAAGTCTGTGTCGCGACTGAGCCCCCTGACATCGGAGGCTGTGTCCTGTTCATCTTTGGGTCCCTGCCTCTGCACTCTCAGGAGCTCTGAACTCTGTTCTCCTGTGTCTCCTCGCCCATATGTGCTGAATGAAGAGAAGGCAATCAATTTAGATAATTCAGAAGTTTAACAAGATGCAACAGAGCCAGTTTTTCCTAACCAGAACATTTGTGAAAGTTTAGCCAGAGCCATCTAGAAAGTATGTTGATACGGACGTTGCCTCAGCTCCATCCGCCTACCCCTGCGAGGAGGCAAGAGCAACCTCTCCCAGATCAAGACCCCACTGTGGGTGGGCTGCCAGCTAGCAGCTGGGCGAAGGCCACATTTATCCCTGCCCTGTTTCTTTATTCCGCTCTGTATTCAAGCTTCGTATTTCCCTTTGTGTGTGTTTAGCTTAGGGATTTATCACCGTGGCTTAGATCTTTGATGAAATAGATAAGCCTGCACTTTAATAAACGTGGCGTTTCTTTCCCCATAAGAATTAGATGAAAGGAAATGGGGCTTCTGAGGAGGCGGGGCAGGGCGGGAACGTGGAGCTGGGTGGCCGAGGCAGGCAGAGACACTGCCAGCCAAGTCTTGGAGAGGCCGGGATGCACTTTGGGGACATTTAAGAGTGAGCTGCAGAGAAGCAGCCTCGTGTTTTCCACAGAAAGAAGCTAAAACAGCAAAGTCTTGTAAGTGCGATGGAGTCCTCCTGAGTGACCAGTTTGGGGTTGCTGACTTGAGTCCTTGCGGTGCAGCTACAAACACAATTCCTGCAATTGTTTGCAAAAGTCCTGGGTGAGAGTTCAGAGCTTGCAGGTCTTCCTTAGGCCACAATTTCAGCTCCAGGGCAACCAGAGAAGCACTGTCATAGTAGAAAGAGAGGGTGAGGCATGTAACCTTGAGCAAAGACACTGCTTAACCTTGCTGGGCCTCTGCTTCCTTTGCTCTACTTAAGAACAGTCATATCGACTTGTTAGACCCTGGTAGAGGTACTAGACAATAAACATAAAGCAACAAGGACAGTCCTGGAACATGTTTGATGTGCACAAAATGGTAGCCCTTAATATTATTGCTATTAGGGAGCTAGGATCAGTGTCACACAATAATGCGAGTGATCTCAGGCCATTTCCTCCATGGCTTTCAGGACAGGGAACTCTGCAATGCCCTGTGGTCCATGTGAGCCCTCTTCCTAAGAGGCTGTTAGATGGGAATCCTATAAGGTCAGTAATATTATTATTTCTATTACCACCTTGGTAATAGAGGCTTAGGAAGGCTGATTGACTTGTTCAAGGTCAAACAGTTTGTTGTGGTGGTGCCTGCGGTGGTTACAAGAGCTTATAAGACACGCTCTCCCAACTTCCCTGGTTGAACATTGCCTCCCACCCTTCTATTATTTTTTATTCACAGTCGTAAGGTTACAGTGACCAAGAATAGCAAAGAGCAAAAAGAGAGAGAGAAAGAGGGAGAGAGAGAGAGGAGACTAGGGAAATGACCTGCATTTTCCGTTTTCATTAGCAGGCTCACGCTCTCAGGGCTGCTCTGGGCAAACACCTGGCTCCTTCGATTTTCCTGTAAAAGAAGCTTGTGGTGACTCGGAGGGCAATAAAGGTTTAGCAGAGGCTGGCCAGCACCCTCAGGTCTGTGGGCTCGAGTGAGTCAGAAGGGCTGCTTGGGTATTCTGAGCCTTGTCTTTTTCTAAGAAGGAACAAAATATTTTCCTATATAAACCTTCTTAAATAAGAGCCACTGAATCAACAAGCCTTGGTGGCATTTCTGTTTATGTTGTTGCTACATAAAGGTTTGCTTAAGCACCTTGCAGGTCTTGTTTTGAAACTACCTTTAGGATATATGATGGCTCTGATTGAAATTTACTCCAGATAGATTGAGAGTCATTAATCTGTGCAAACAAATGCAACAAATGAGGGGATTCTCTGGCCACTGAGAACTTATCATCTGAGTAAACAAACAGGATGTATATATATAAAGAGTTAAATATAATAGCTGTGTAAGAATTTGAAATATGCACAAGACTGATTATGGAAATGTTCATTTATTATCCTTAAGAATCAGGTGCTGCATTTAGGTGTTCGGCGAGAGAGGTTCCAATACAACACAAAAACTAGCATAAATTCAGGAGTACAGATGAGAATTGTATATGGACATCCACATAAATAGGAGCATGCTGAAAGTTCATTCACTCTCTTCAGCTTTGTTGAGTGCCTGCTACATACCAGGCCTAGTGCTAGAGGTTCAAATGTCCAAGGAGGTAGCCTGAGAGCTGTTGGATGTTGACTATGACCTTGAAGGGTAAATAAGACTTGAATGGTCAGAAAGCTGTGGAGGAATTGAGCAAGTTAGGAATGGGTTGATTTAAGGAAAACTATCAGGGTAGAAACATCAGCCCTCATAGGAGAGAGAATAGATCTGCCCTTTTGAAGCAGCATGCTCAATGGGGGGAATGGCGTGAGAGCAAGTTAGAGAAGACGGCTGGAAATAGAATTGGAGGTCTTGAATGGCAGAATTTGTTCAAAGGGAATTCCTGAGACAACATCATGATAGTGGTGTTTACATTCACATTCAAAATCACCTTCTTAAAGAACTGACCATTTCAATTTCTGATTGTTTATTGGTAGTATATAAAAATACAATTGCTTTTTATATAATCACCTTGTATCCTGCAAACTTGCATACTCCTATCAGTTTTATTAGCTTTTTCATAGATTTTTAGAATTTTTACAATTATACCATCTGCAAATAAAGCTAGTTTTACTTCTTCGCTTATTATTTAGATGCCTTTTATTTCTTTTTCTTACCTTATTGCACCAGCAATGATATATATAATATATAATATATCATGTATAATGTGGAGTCAAAGTGGTGACAAGTTATTTTCTAATATTAGGGGGAAAGCAGTCTTTTGCTTTGTGATGTTAGCTCTATGTTTTTTGGAGATGCCCTTTATCAAATAGGAACAGTTTTCATTAATTGCTAGTTTGTAGAGAGTTTTTATGAGGAATGGATGTTGGATTGGGTCAAGTGCATCTTTTGTATCTATTGAGAGGTTGATACAGTTTTTCCTTTTAGCCTGTTAACATGGAAAATTACATTGATTGGTTTTCAAATGTTAAACTAACCTTGCATTCCAAGGATAAATTCTACTTGGTCATAATGTCTTACCATTTTTATATGTTATTATATTTTATTTGCTAAAATTTTGTTAAGAACTTTTTGTGTCTGTGTTTGTAAAGCATATTGGTCCATAGTTCTGTTTTCTTGTCATTTTGGTTTGGTATCAGAGTAATGCTGACTTCATAAAATATGCCAAAAAATGTTTTTTTCTCTTCAATCTTGTGGAATAATTTTTGTAGAACTTTACCAGTGAAGGCATCAATGCCTAGAATATTTGTTTATTTTTTGTAGGAAGATTTTAAACTACAAGTTCAATTTTTAAAATAAGTATAAGGCTATTCAGCTTCTCTGTATCTTTCTGGAACAACCAAGCATGACTAAAAAGTACCTGAAAGCATTGCTGATCCTAGAACATTCTCAAAATATAACTCACACAAAGCAAAAGTGACTTCAGCTAGCTCTCTTGCGTTGATGTGACATTTAAATAAGCAATGGTCAAATACATAAAAGTTTTTTTTTTCTTTTTTTCTTTTAAGAGCAATTTCAACCTTTACTCGGTCTCTTGGAAGAAAACCCAAAGGGATCTATGATACATTTGTGGTACAGGCCAAATTATCTTTACAAAATCTTTCCTCATCTTCCTCACTCTCAGTGCCCTTCGTAGCCGCAGAAGCTGCTTCCCCAAATACTCCTTTTTCAAAAGAGGTCCCCAAACTTAACCTAAGTGCATCTACAGGTGTTACCACCTCTTTTTACTATGTAAATCAGTAGGCATTCTTGCTCTGCATAATTCTCTTGTTCATTTGTTGCCCAGATTTTTAGCATCAGAGTAGAGTTCTAGAACTGATTCAACAAGGTGGAAAGTTCTTTCTCCATAGAAGGTAGGGAAGGGGCAAGAGGGCAAAGGATTTGGACTAGATACATGGTATTTCTTTCTTTCTTTCTTCTTTTTTTTAATGCTTTAAGTTCTAGGGTACATGTGCACAACGTGCAGGTTTGATACATAGGTATACATGTGTCGTGTTGGTTTGCTGCACCCATCAACTCATCATTCACATTAGGTATTTCTCCTAATGCTATCCCTCCCCCAGCCTCCCACCCCACGACAGGCCCTGGTGTATGATGTTCCCCGCCCTGTGTCCGAGTGATCTCATTGTTCAGTTCCCACCTATGAGTGAGAACATGCGGTGTTTGGTTTTCTGTCCTTGTGATAGTTTGCTGAGAGTGATGGTTTCCAGCTTCATCCAGATACATGGCATTCCATCTGTTATCACACTGCATATTCACCATTGTAACTCAGAGACACAAATGAATAAGCATCTGCCCAGCCCCAACCCAGAGGGGCAGCTGCCAAGCAGCAAGTGGGAGGAGGAGCCCTCACTTAGACTTGAGCCTGCAAACTGGGATTTAGATGGAGTCATTCACTCCAATTTTCCCCAAAACCACATTCCACATTCAGGTTTATAGGGTGGAGAGCTCAAAATAGGTTTACATTAAAAAACAGTTCTGCTGTTTGTATATGATTTGTTCCAGGATAGTTTCATTGATCTGGCGAAGTGCAAAGATCATTGAATTTGGAGCACCAGGCTTAGATATTGTCCCAACCCAATCTTCAAGTTTTTCATTTGATAAGTGAAGTCAAAATCTCTTACTTCTCAGGATTGAACTTTGTTAAGTGCGCCCACATGAATATTAACTGTTACTTATTACTCTTTTAGACAAAATATGCAATAAATTGCATTTATATAGCACTCTTTGAAAGCAAGTATATATGTACGTAGTTTGTTAATGTATATACATATATATGTATCAGTTAATCATCATGTGAACCTATTGAAGAAGAAATAATTGTTTCCATTCAATAGGCGATTCTATAAGGAGATTCAGAAGGTTTAAGCAATTTGTCTACCATTGCACACTAGTAGATATTAAAACCAAAACTTCAACTCAAGTTTTCTGATTCAAGGTCTGATTTTCTTTCTACTTCTCCATCCTGCTGCTATTAAAGCACAGCCACTTGTCTACTACAGAATTAAAATCAAGTGGGTCTAAAGCCTCATGTTGAATAAATGCATGCACATGCTAATTTTTCTGTTCTTTTGAATCTGAATTAAGGAAAATAAGCCAGTTACATTAAAGTAGTGTCAGCAGATACTGCACAAAACTTATATATAACCCTAGCACCATGCCATATGAACTCAATAAATATTTTCTAATGTGTAGATGCCATGTAACATTGCAGATGCCAGACACCTTTATTGTTGGAATAGGGAAGAAGCATATAATGAAAGTAAAGTGCAGTTTTGGGTTTCAAGAACACAAAACTTTAGTGACTAACAGGAAAATTCCAGTTCTGTTCTGTGCTGTGGAGAAACTTATCTCTTATATTGCTTCTATTGCTATTAAGGAGGCATATTGGAAAATAATCTATAGAGTTATTTAGCTGAAGCTTTTTGTGTGCTTTGTGCTTCAGACTTGATAGGTTTTTTGGTGGGTTGTTGTTCCCCAGTTCCTTTTTAGTTCTCCTAAGTTTTCCTTGTTTGGAAACTCTTGTGCTTCACAGAAAAGCCTCCATTAGAAAACTGACTCTAATATGACTACCTCAAAACCACACACACAGACATACACACATTTACATGCACTTTCACAAACACATAGGCATGCACGACCCTCCCCCTACCTTATCTAGTCAAAAGTAAGGGAATTATTTGTATCATTTGGGATTATGTTCAACTTCAAGTAACAGACAACTGAAGACTTTATTTGGCTTAACCAAATAAAGGTTGATGTTCATACCTAGTCAGAAGTCCAAAAATAGGCCATTTCTGGAGTCGGTTTAGTTGCTCAGCAATGCCTTCAGAGAACCAGACGTTTTCCATTTTCTCTTCCACCGTCCTTACAGGGTTGGCTTCCATCTTTATGCTTGTTACCTCGTGATTGCAACATGGCTGCCTGAGCTCCAGGCTTTTTATCTACATTCCAGGCAACAGGAATGGAGAAGGGCAGTGTCAGTGACCCTCATTTAGCTGCACATATTGCTGCCTTAAATAATGTGGGATTTATTAGCAGGGAAAGAGGGGGACAAGTTGACTACTGGGTAGGTAACTCACAGTGTCTGCCCCATGTTTTTGGATGTTTTTAGTGCATTTTCTTCTTTCTTTGTATGGGTTCCAGTTGAACTTCCTCACTGAGGAATGGCTTCTGATTATGTGCTCATTTGAACAAAGTTCTCTATACTACAGTAATTTGGATGTCCGTTGGAATTCATCCTGTTGTTTTAATGATTCTATTGATGCCATATTAGACTTCTACAGCACTTTATATTTTCACTGGCATGAATCCCACTTAACCTTTGCAGCAGTCATGAGATACAGTTCTTACGGCTGAGACCAAAGCAGTTTAATGATGTGTTCAACCCAGATCCTCCTTGTCCAGGGCTCCATTCCTCTGTCCACCGCTACTTCTTCTAACCGCAGTTGATGTGCTTCCCCAGGACGACTCAGTTGTTTGGTTTCTTAACTGAGCCCTCTCCAGCCGGCACTGTGGCCTGCCACTCAGCTCAGGATGCTAAACACGGGCCATCTTGCTAACATGTGTGTCTTTTGGCTGATAAGAAATCATCAAAGGGAAAACCCTGGAAAATATGCACTGACTCCAAGGTTTAATTGATACATGTGCTCCTATACACACATACACGCCAGAAGTAAATCTTCCTGGATGAGGCTCCGCAGTTAGGGTATCTGCTTATTCCAGTTTGATCCGAGGAACTTCAAATGAGTTGTTAGAAGCCTGAGCTGGGATTAGGTTTGCACATCCCATGTGGTGTGTCAGACAGACGGGGATGGATTCCTCATCCTGAGACTTGGAGGTGTCGCATGATTTTTGCAGGAGTTGCTGCCATTTGCTTCCTTCCCTTCAGCTTGTTGCAAATGACACATCTGGGGGACATATCCCACCACCCCTCAATCCTTGAGAGGAGCAAATCTTGCCTTGCAGTTGGGAAAAGTTTTGTCTTAAAAAGGGGAGAACGGGAGTAGTTTTATTGTTTGAAATAATGATGGTGACACCTTTTAAGAAATGAATCCTACTAATAGCTTGGAGGCCTTTGTGGAATTAATCGAGTTTGATCCAGTATGCATTTAATGAGAGCTTACTTTGAGCGAGGGACTGATGGGACAGGAATCAGTTTCCCTTTTTGCCCCTGGGCTTGTACAGCCTGTGCGCCCGTGCTGTAGAGGTCTGTGTTTACTATGAAAACCTGTGGTCAAGACACAGATTAGCGTAGCTGGGAAGGGGCTCTTGTGCACTTTGTAGAAGCTTGTGGCTGCAGTGACAGTGCTTGGAATAAGAGGCAGGGTGGTGCTGGTGGTACGGCTCTGTGTGTCTCTCTCTTTTTTTTGAGATGGAATCCCTGCTCTGTAGCCCAGGCAGGAGTGCAATGGTGTGATCTTGGCTCACTGAAACCTCAGTCTCCTGGGTTAAAGTGATTCTCCTGCCTCAGCCTCCCAAGTGGCTGGGATTACAGGCGCATGCCACCACGCCTGGCTAATTTTTTGTATTTTTAGTGGAGGCAAGCTTTCACTGTGTTAGCCAGGATGGTCTCGAACTCCTGACCTTGTTGGTGAGGCCCCATGTAGGAAATGCATCCTTGACTGTGAACTGTACCCCTTGCCACCTCAGCAGGAATGAGTGTGCCTGGAACAAGGGGGGCCTTGTTTTTCAGAGTAGCCCCACCCCCTGCCCGTCTGTCATCTACTCCACAGACCAGACCGTATGAGGGACTAGGGCATATCTGTGCATCTTTGCCTACTGAAGATTCAGGAACAGGTTCTAAGGGCACACATCCACACATCCTGGGCTTACACAATTCTGTGCCTTTGTTTTAGCTATTCTCTGCCCTAGGAATTCCCATACCCCTTGACCACCTATGGAAGCCTTATCCCCTAAGACTTACTGAAATGCCACTTCCTCTGGGAAGCCCTCTGCGATATATCTACTGCCTTCATTCTGCTCCCTCCCTTTCTCCTATAGTTCTTGGCTTGTACCTCTAGGTTGCACTCCACTCATTCTGCCCTTGACCAAGGTTATGCATTTGAATGATGCTGGAATGTATGTAAGGAAAATCATAGCTGTTACTAGGAAAGAGATGTTGCTGGGGAATCAGTGAAAGCTTTTCTCACATGGGAGTCAGGACTAACTTCAGCTTCTCTCCAAAGGAACCAGATCCCAGTTCAGAGGAAGGCTCTTTCATTGGGTGAAATGTCTATTCAGACCTTATAGGACCCCAGGATATTTTGTCCAGAATCTCAAAATGTGTTTACTTATTTAAATGACATGAATTGGGAACCTCTTAGAGGCAGAACAATGCATCCAGCCTTGGAAGGAGGATTCAGGAGAAATAATTCCAGTGCTTATCAGAATGATAGAAAAGAAAAGGCGATGTCCTGAATGCCTGGGAACATGAATATTTTGGTTTAAGTTTATTGATGTGAGGAAGGAAGCAGCTTGACCAGCAGACGTGACTATTCTGTATTCTTGTTGAATATGGCTCCTATTCCTATTTTCCCCATCTTTTTTACTTTAATGATTTTTATTACTCAATTAAAATATTTTCACTTTAGAAGCATGTGAAAATCCAGTGAGCAAAAGAAAAAAATAGCCAGGCATGGTGGCCTGGGCTTGTAGTCTCAGTTACTTGGGAGGCTGAGGTGGGAGGATCACTGGAGACCAGGAGTTTGAGGCTGTAGTGTGTAATGATTGTACCTGTGAGTAGCCACTGCACTCCAGCCTGGGCAACACGGAGAGACTGTCACTTAAAAACAACAACAAAAAAATAAAAAATGAAAGAAAGGAAGAAAGAGAAAGAGAGAAAGAAAGAAAAGGAAAGAAAATTAAAAAGAAAAGAAAAAGAAAGAAAGGAAGGAAGGAAGGAAGGAAAAAACTACTCATAATTTTACTCAAAATCCCTGGTTTACCTTTTGGTTTTTACTTGTATATATCTCTAAATTTTTAGAATGAGATTCTACTTTATACAATATTTCAAAATTTTCTCTTCCCTGACCAGACACAGTGGCTCATGCCTGTAATCTCAGCACTTTAGGAGTCCAAGGCAGGAGGATCACATGAGCCCAGGAGTTGGAGACCATCTTAGTCAAAATGGCGAGACTTCATCTCTATAAATTAGCAGAGCAGTGATGTGCACCTGTGGTCCCAGCTGTTGGGAGGCTGAGGTAGGAGGATAACTAGAGTCCATAAGGTTGAGACTGCAGTGAGCTATTGATTACACCATTGCATTCTAGCCTGGGTGACAGAGCGACCTTGTCAGAAAGAAGAAAGAGAGGCCAGGTGCGGTGGCTCACGCCTGTAATCCCAGCACTTTGGGAGGCTGAGGCGGGTGGATCACGAGGTCAGGAGATCGAGACCATCCTGGCTAACACGGGGAAACCCCGTTGTAAAAATACAAAAAATTAGCCGGGCGTGGTAGCGGGCACCTGTAGTCTCAGCTACTTGGGAGGCTGAGGCAGGAGAATGGTGTAAACCTGAGAAGTGGAGGTTGCAGTGAGCCCAGATCGCGCCACTGCACTCAAGCCTGGGTGACAGAGTGAGACTCTGTCTCATAAAATAAAATAAAATAAAATGAAATAAAATGAAATAGAGAGGAAGGAGGGAAGGAAGGAAGAAGGAAGGAAGGAGGGGAAGGGGAAGGGGAAGGAGAAGGGAAGGGAAGGATAAGGAGAGGGGAAGGTGGAGGGAAGGGAAGGTGGAGGGAAGGGAAGGTGGAGGGAAGGGAAGAGGGAGGGAAGGAAAGAAGGAAGGCCCTTGATCTTCTCACTGAATAATATATCACAAATATGTTTACACATTAATAAACATAAAAGAACATAAAAAACAAGCTATGCATGTAGATCATTATTAGTAACAGCTTTTTCCTTGCTATGGAAAATTTCAAGCACATATAAAAGTAGAAAGAATAGTATGTCTAATGAACCTCCATGCTCTATCACCCAACTTCAAAAATTGTCCGCTCAGCTAATCCTGTTCATCTGGAGCCCCACCATTACTCCCCAGTCATACACACATCACTAGCACCCTGATTATTTTGAAGCAAATTCCAGATATCACTTCATTTCATCTGTGACATCCTAAGGATGAATCTCAAAAGAAAAGGACCCTTTAAAAAATACATCCACAATGCCATTGTCTCCCTTAAATAAATGATCAGTACTTCCTTAATCTCACCAAATACCCAGCTAGTTGCAAAACCTTCTTTTATTGCTGCGTAGGACCTTTTCATGTGGCTAAAGCATAATTTATTCAGTGAGTACCCTGCTGTTGGCCATGGAAGATAGTAGTCTTTTTTTCGCTGTTACAAACAATGCTTCAATAAATAACTTTAATAAAAAAATTTTTACTCCTAAAACAGCAGATATTTTATATAGCTTTTATAATTGTAAATAAGATCACTGTTTTCTTCTCTCTTTCTCTCTTTTTCTTCCTTCTCTAACTAATTATTGCTGATATATTAAAATATTAATTCTTATAGTCTGCCTGTGAGTAGCCACTGCACTCCAGCCTGGGCAACGTAGCAAGATATGTCTCTATTTAACAACAACAACAACAACAAAAACTACTCATAATCTTACTCAAAACCACTAGTTTACATTTTGGTCTTTATTTGCATATATACCTACATTTTTAGAATAAGATTCTACTTTACACAATATTCCTGTTGCGAATTCTGTCATTGTCAACCTTCTTGAAGATTCTTATTGGTTTCCATTTTCTTCCCCTGATTTTCTTGGGTTTTCTAGATCTATATTCTTATCATCTGATAACAATGATGATCTTGCCTCTTGCTTTTAACTATTCTTACCTTTTATTTATTTTTCTTGTTTGATTGCACTGGCTGATGCGAAATGAGGCTAAATGATACTGAGGACAGTTTGTGTCAGTGTCTCATGTCTCACTACAGTGGAAATCGTTCTTTGTGTGGTTCATTTTGCCTGGTGGTGACTGTTGATTTGTAATTGATCTTAACTGAGGATTCACAAACATGGTAAAACATGTAACACAGAATCTTTCAAATAATAAACACACAACAGATGTTTTTGTTATTATTATATTTTTGTCACGGTAAAGAGGTATACTTTAATTTCCTGTCATTAAGATTTATTTTTATATTGAGAATGGATGTTGAATTTTGACTCCTGCCTTTCTTAAGGGGATATCTATTTAAATAATTACTTATATTTTTCTTTCAACTGTTAATGTAATGATATGTTAGCATTGATATAATTGCCTTTCTTGGAATATAAGACCAATTTTGTCAAAAGTTTGTCACCCTTTTGAAATAATGCTAGGTTTTATTTTCTAGTATTTTATTTAGAGTATATGCATCTATTTTCCTGAGTTAAACTGTCCTCTATCGTGATTTTTCAGAGATAGCTTTGTTAAGGTTTGAAATCAAAGTTTTGCTAGCTTTGCAAAATTAATTGGAAGTTTTCTTTTTCCATCCTCCATCTCCGTTACCACCCCTTCCCCGGTATGTTCCGTTCCAAGAAATTTTGAAGGAGCTTACATGTGAAATTGCCCTGGAAAAGAATCTTTAAAAATATAAATATACATACAAATATATATATGCACATATATATATACACACACACACACAATATTTTCCATTTATTCTATAATTAGCACAACTTTCAGACTTTCTTCTCAGTTTGAATTAGTTTTGGCAATTGTACTTTCAAAGAAAATCATTCCGATGCCATTGAGTTTATTGGCATAGAGCTGCACACAGCCTCTGATTCTGAAATAGCTCTTCTGGATCACTGATTATATACCTTTTTTGTTTTGTATCACTGAGTGCTTGTGCTCTCTCTTATTTCTGACTGAAGTTGCTAAAGGTTTAATTAGTTGTTTGATAGAACCAGTTGGTCTACAAATTAGTGTTGGATTACTAATTAATTTATTGTTTCCTCTTAAATCTAAAAGAACTTGCAGCTGTAAGTTCTTTCCTAACGGTAAGTGTAACTGAATCCTCCATGTTTTCGTATGTAATATTTTTGTTACTGGTATGTTCTGAATATCTGTGGTGGTTGCTTTGAATTACACTTTTGCCCAAAGGTTACTCGATAAACACTTTTTTTCTTCACTGTCAATCGATTTGGCTCTTTGTTTGTTCATGTTTTCTTATTAATGTCTAATTTTATTGCATTTTAGGTAGATTCTGTGACCTAGATCGTACCCAATTTTGGAAATGTTCAGATTTTGTGTATGTATGCATGGCGTATGATACAATTAATTTTAGTAGCTATTGTATGGGCACTTAAGAGTATCTGTTTGGCCGGGCGCGGTGGCTCAAGCCTGTAATCCCAGCACTTTGGGAGGCCGAGACGGGCGGATCACGAGGTCAGGAGATCGAGACCATCCTGGCTGACACGGTGAAACCCCGTCTCTACTAAAAAATACAAAAAACTAGCCGGGCTCGGTGGCGGGCGCCTGTAGTCCCAGCTACTCGGGAGGCTGAGGCAGGAGAATGGCGTGAACCCGGGAGGCGGAGCTTGCAGTGAGCCGAGATCCGGCCAC